>NC_057811.1:76681243-76685734 GCF_018294505.1 Triticum aestivum | reverse complement strand
ATGAGCTAGTGATAAACTTGACAATATGCGCCCTATTGATCACGCAAACGCGTTTCTGGGATCTGTTCCACGGTGGCCCTTGCGGTCCCGTAAAAACGTTTTGTGGGCACCCTTATATCACTTTTGTGGGCTGGCCGTTGAAGTCTCTAAGCCGTGAAGTCAGCCTCGCCGTGGTCACCACGCTGTGCAGCGGCAACAGTGACATTTAACACGCAACACCCCAGCTCCAGCGGTACCCTGCCCACCATAAACCCTAAACCCTAAACCATTTCATAGGTCCGGCACATACATGGATAAGGCTACCAATGGTATCATCATTTGTTTACCTGGAATTGCAGGAGGCATGGCGGGTGGCGGAGTGGCCGACGGAGGGCATGAACCAGGACCACCAAGGAAGCTGGCGAAATCTTGGCAGTGTGGCACATCAGTGATTGGCGGAGCCGAAGGCGGAGACGGCCGGCGCTCGCGTCTATCAAAGGAAGAGCGGCAGGGAAGGCGGCCTGCTCTCGCATGCGTTAGGGGAGGATCGGTGGCGGTTCATCCGTGCGGCGTCTGCTCGCATCCGTGAAGACTCAAGAGGCATCGCGGTGCCTTGTGTGCTCGAGTAGTTAGATTAGGATCCGATTGCGATCAGTGTATTTTTTCCCTTGCGTGATTGTAGGGCGTGGTGTTTCATATTTTCATCGGCGGCGAAGTACGGTCATGTACGTTTTATGAGGTGGACATAAAGAAGATAATGTTTGCTCTTTTATAAGTAGTGGATAGTGGATGGATGGATGGAAGTGGATGGATTTGTGGTATACCAGAGTGCATTGTTATCACACGTCAGCGGGGCAGTCTACTGGCGTCAAGCTACATGATAGTTCTGACTAGATTGATTGATGCCAGCAGAAGATATATGATGCAACAATTGATGATGCACCTCAAAGACAGGCAGCTCACTAAATGTCTCTTCTCCTTATCATTGTCAACCAAGCTTATGGATAACCACTGGTTTCAAATGACGTAGTTAAGGATGGCCTAGACGATAGTGTAACCCATGACAATAGATAATCATGATGAATGCACTCGGACACATCTAAGGTAGGTTGCTTTCTCTCGTGACGACTCCTATTTCTACATCTTGACATCATCATTCGGTTATGAATACTATCCTATATCATGTGCTTGCGTTATATCACAATAAAGTGGTATATGTTGACCCGTGGACGAGTGCGCTGGTATGTGGTTGTCATCGATGCATACATTATCTGCTCGGATGAAGATGAAAGTGGTTGTATATATAAGAGGAGAAGAGGAGTCATTTTCTACAGGTTGGTGGGTTATTCATTTGCATCGATTTCACCTCTCAACTTCTGCTCTATTCGGAAGCTATAACACATGCCTGACTTACTATAACTTTTCCCCCCTCCGGAGGCAATAAAAGGCCATGATCTCTATTTACACAAAAGCATATGCTCGGCTCTATATAAAACCCCCCAAAGACAGGGTGAATGGTTTTACACGCATGGTCAGACCCGTGCGCACACACATGCACACACTCTAAGGAAGATCTATGCACACATGGCGCAATCTGATCACCCATATTGCCTCATTCAAATAGTCTTGTCCTCCCTCTTCATTGATTGCATCTAAAGCTGCGTAAAAATAAGCATTCTGAACAAGCAATCAGGAGGATGTTTAGGGATAATTCACTAATCTTGTTAACTTATTTCTAGTAATGTAGAAGGTTCAACTTTTGACTACAGAACCAAATAGCTCTAGGTGACTGACCGGAGATCCCATAAGTTACAATGAAGAATTGACTAAAAGTAGCTGCTATTGTTAGTGATGAATGCATCGCCACATGAATCTTGTGCATTTGAGCTCTCCGCAAAGAGCACAACTTCTCTCAAAAGATCCATGCCTTCATTGGATCTTGTCACTTGTCGGAAATGGACTACTCCTTTGGGGCAAAAAAGATTTAAGATGGTCCCTCTTACCTACCCTTGTTTCTCAAGAGATAAGAGTACATTAATCTCAGTCATTGATTTTAGTGATTAGTGGCCCATATCATTAGCTCGACTGGTCTCCCTCCCCAGTCGCTAAGACATGAAAAGGAAACAAACCAAGAAAACAATCACCCGCATTGGGCTCTCCCCCAATTTTGGTGCCCAACTGATCTGTCCTTTCAAAAAGTCCTCTACCAAATCTTCCGGCGGGGGCTGCGGGATCACCCGGAGGTGGGCGACTCCGGTGTTGGATCTGCGAGCAGCAGGTAGGGCGGCGGCGGCCAGATCCATGGCCGGCATGGTGCTCTTCCCCTCGGTGGAGTCTACGCCAGGAGATGGGCGACGGAAGCCATGGATCTGGCGTCCCGTCCAGATCCACCCCAGCGTGGCAACCGGTGGCGCGTGGAGGACCGGCGAGGGGCGATTGGAGGCTCCCTGCCGGCGTGCCGACGGCGGCTTTGGTCTTCACGGTGAAGCTCCGTTCGGTTCCAGTCAGCTGCGAGATCGGGAGCCGTGATTTCCGGTGAAAATCGCGCCGACTACGATCATGGCGGACGATAGCGGCGTCTATGACATCGTTCCCTTCTTGAGACATCGTTGTTGTAGGTCATGGCGCCCCACTCGTGATGCTCCGGGGGAAACCCTAGATCTCGGTCTACCGGATCGGACGATGATGGCACCTTCGATGCCGTTGTCCCTCCTGGGGGCATCGTTTTGGAGCACGTGCTGGCTGGAGGGGACAAGAGGAGGAGCGGTGTTACATCTACCGCAAGGCCAACGGCGGACCCCGGCGGCATGGCGCCGCGGAGGTTCGGCGATGGGCACGTATTGGAGATGGACTCGCGCAGGAGGAGGAAGCTGTCGGGCGTCATGGTGGTGTTGATGGCAGAGAGGCCTCGTAGGTCGGTGCATCACTCTGCTCTGAGGATGGACCGAGGGAAGATGGAGGTGACGGCCCTTGCAGCGTGCGGTGCTCACTGGGAGTGTGCCAGACCGGTGTGGGACCCAATCCAGGTAGTGGCTTGGATGGGACACCCGGCTTTAGATGTTAGGCTTTGGTGCGATGTCCGTTTGGTATTAGGCCCGGACATTCGGCATGCCTTCATCAAGGGGATAGGAGTAGCAACAGAGTTGCCAAGATGGTGGCTTCAGGCTTATTGATGTATCACTTTGTATGGTCTTTGTGAATAATTAATAATTTGGCTGCATGCATCCAGATGTAGAGGCCGGGGATACATCCTCCTTTTCTAAAAAAAATTTACCACTCTATTGAAATATCTTTGTCCAAATTTCTTTCTCTATGGCCCTAGCCTTAAATCTCGGATTCTTTTGCCTTCATTTTCCCTTTTCTCTCTTTCAACCCATGAGATATTGAAACAAGAGCCATGGGTGCACGTCGTCACGACCCAGAATTATTCTTCACGCAACCTCACAATATTTCCCTATAAATCATGGCATTTAATGGCATCAATCCCAATAATTAAAAAACACAATAATTTGTTCGAATGCTATCTGTATGGTAGGAATAACATAATTTTTTCAATAAAAGGTGGATTTTATTCACTCAAAATGGAGGATCTAGAGGATAGAAACACAATAAGCACACACCCAACTTATGCATAGCTAGGATGCACTCATCTGACACGAACACACGCACACCAAACACGTTGGAAAATAGCAAAGTCATATAAGACAAAACTATGCCTAAGCGAGGAAAAAAACTAAAGCGATCAAATCCACGATTGACAAACTACAACTATAGCCATATCTCCACCAACCATCTTATGACACCACAAGGACTACGAGGTTCTTCAACAGCAATGCCTTAAGAAAGAGAACGACGCTCAAGCATCGCCATCATCAGATTCAACCAGCAAAGGTCATAATCTAGGTATTCACCCTGAAGAACCAAACCGAGTATATCAGAGAAATTCCTTAAACAAGGTGATGACGCAAAAACATCACCATTGCAGTTAGACCTATGTTTTCACGCCGGAGCTCGGCATAGAAACCCAAGTTTCGTTGTTCCGCAATAATACCCTCTGCGCCAAGTCATCGTCCATAGATTGCTTCAGACCGCCGAAGGCAACCACCAGATCTGAAGAGGGGAAACCTCACGAAAATCTTTTAGTGGCCACCACAATTCGTAGCGGTGTCGTCACCGCAGTCCAGAGTGGTCACCATTGCCGCTACAGCCGCTGGAGATGGAGAAGTCTGGTCTGGTAAATCAACCAATACTAGCCACCATCCGCGCAAACACGACCACCGCAACACAACCATGGAGCCTTTGAACTACACCGCGGCGAAGGCCCCAGCATGGCCGCCAGATCGAGGCAAACCAATGCAACAACCACCAGTTGCCCGATCCGATCTGGACGAGGAAGCAGGAGACCCGCCAGGAGGGCAATCAACGGGAGCCGATCTGAGCGAGCGTCAGGTCATGCCGACGACCACCGGTCCGGTCCAATCTGGACGATGGGACGTGGGAGACGTCGACGGG
>NC_057811.1:76675951-76680826 GCF_018294505.1 Triticum aestivum | reverse complement strand
CAATATTTTTGTGTGCTATTATTAAGTTTGTGCTTTTCAATTCTGGTGTTTCCCTTTTTTTTCTAACACATACTAAATATGAGTGTTGGATGACCTATTACCACTTTCATGGATGATCTGTTACCTTATTCAATTCAATGTAGACCTTTGGATTAATTAAAAGTAATGGAGGGTCCATAATAATTAGGACCAATTGTTTTTAGGGGCCATCTTAAAATTTCTCTTTAAGAAAACAGTTTGTGACTGAGCAGCAGCTCTTGTCTCACACACACATACAGTGATAGTCGGGTAGGACGCTGACACTATGACACACATACATGTGCGCTGCCGCTGATACGGTAGGCCGGAGGGCACGGACCAAAGGATACACAGAGAAAGGGGTTCTGGTGTGTAGCATGGGCACAGAGTAAAACCCCAGAGATAGACTGCACTATCGTCATCGTGGGTGTCGGAAGCTGGAGCACTTCCAGCAGATCATCGACGGTGATGGTGATCACCTATGCTGGTGGTGGCGAGACAATCTTCACGAGGGGAAGCACATGTCACCATGACCAATATAATTGATGCAAGGATCATGAGGATGATGCCAACAACAGAAGCCAAGGTAGTTGATCATCTCGCCCTTCCTCGTCAGCATGGTCTCGACTCTCGACCAAGCTAGGTAGCTAGCCACCCTACCTAACTGTAGCCTGTAGAGACGAACGCGCGTGCACGTGTACGCTGTTCATTAGCGAGAGCCGACTTGGACTTGCAAGGCGAGAACTTGGGCAAAGTCCAGCAGCTCGAACCAAGATCTTGACGTGTCGGCAGGTCCGGAATGGACGACGGGGTGAACAGGACGATGTGCTTCACCAACGTCCCGCTGCTCTTTTGGTCTAGCTGCAGGCGCATCACCTCCGAGGCAAGCGAGACGATGATCTGTCTCTCATCGCCAGCATGGTCAACAATGCTCATGATTTCTTTTTGGCTCCAAACGAGTCGGCCAAGGACGGCGCAACCAATGGCGTCATCCAGGTAGTCTTGAAGGATGCACACTAAAAATTTCTAGAGTATGATGCTTCTTTCCTGATGGCTCCTATTCCTACACCTTGACATCTACTCCTACAATTTTGGGTTTTGAACACGATCCCTTCTCGTGTGTTTATGTTATACTATCTATTCGATCCGGTGAAGAAGATGGAAATGGTTGTATATGTAGGATGACAAGAGAAATCATTTTCTATACATTTAAAGAAGGTTGGTGGATATTTCATTTCCTCTGATTTCACCTCTTAACTTCTGCTCCATTCTCGAGTCTTAACACATGCTAACGGCTAACTTACCAGAAGTATATTTTTCCTTCTGATTCAGTAACAATTCATGATTTCTAATTAGACAAAAATTTCCTGCTCGGCTTTATGTGACACACGGAATGGCGGAGGACGGATTGTTTATTTGAGGTTGGGCGAACTCTAAAGCATAAGAAAATCCAGGCAAACCGAAATAGTCCATACACAGTAAAATGCACACAAATCATGTGATGCTAAACATAATAATCAAATAATGGAACCACATATAGATATTTAAATAGAAACAACCTAAAACGTACTGATAATGAAGTTTTTTTAATTCACTTGATCTTAATTAGCGGATTGTGGTGTAGCATTGCCATTTTCACATGTACTTGGATTGGAGCTAACTGTGACTATCAACTACCTCAAAATATCTTGTCGAATCTGCAATTTATCCCATGAACGTGTCACTATCTGCATTGTACATTACTAAGCCATTCTCTAGAAATGACGCTACGATTTAAAAAACTTCTTTTCCAGATTTTTCTTTTCACCGGCAAATCGGCAACACCGCCAAGCCTGGGGAGGACAGTAAGCTGGGAGAAGAAGACCGGGCAACAAGCAACTTCAGGACATCGTTGTGTCCGGCCATGGTGGCCACGTCGACCGTGTTGGAGCTGGTGTGGCGCTGTTGGCGTCTTGGCGAGGAGGAGCTCCGAGATAAGGAACTCGCCGGATGCCGCTACTGCTGGTCATCGGCCTCACGCATTGCATGCTGGGAGCTACCCACGCACGCCCTTTTTTTTAGGGTGCTGTGGTATATCCACCAGAGCACAGGCAGCCACATGGGCTGGTACATCAGACTCCCGCTCAGAGAAGTGGTTCAGTAAATACATGCGACCAATAAGACGCCGCTTGGATGTGCTCGCCGGCGGCCATCTCAAGGCGACGCTGCAAGCCTGTGGGCCCTTCGAGCTATGTCCGTCACTGCGCCTGCTGGCCGCCGGAGTGACGGCGTGGCTGCGGTGGTGTGGATGCGATCGTGACGGCGTGTCATGCGTCAAGCATGGCTGGCGAGGGCACTGCCCAGATCTGGCACGGCGAGATCCAGGGGAGTCCGCGGTGGTTGGCCCTGCTGTTTTCATGCTCCATAACTTTGATCTGCTGCATGCCGGCCTCCTCGATCTCGACACCGACAGGTTCCGGTCTTCCTCTTAGAGATCTCAGCTTTTGGCGTATGACGCCACTAGATATCTAGATCAAAATGGATCCGGTAGGGCGCACCCTCATCTTCGGCCAGAGAAGCTTCATAAGGGCGTGGCGCGAAGCTTTGCTATCTTGCCAGTGCCATTGGACATGTCTAAGTATAGATTTCACGGCACTGACAGTGGTGGAGAGTCATGGTGGATATGATCGGAGACTTGTATTGGTGATCATAAGTTTTGGTTGCTTTGAAGAATGGTGGCACAGGTTTTTTCCTGTGTGTCGAGTGTTGAGCACTTGCAACGATGGCCTTGGCAGGAGGAGACGACAACACAGGTGGACAACATTTTTGGGGGTGCTTCTCGAGTACCGAGCCACGATCTCCACGGTGAAAGCCAAATGTCTGGTCTTCATTGGTTGTATCTGGCAATGGTCTTGGGAAGGCATTATTTTTGAGATCTCGGTCTCTCTCCAGGATGAAAACTCAAGACCCTTGATCGGCGACGACAACGCTTGTGCATTGTTTTCTTCTTGGAGGTGTCACTTTTGAAGAACCTTTTCTGTAGTCCGGGTGTTGTTTTTGGTGGTGGTTAGAGTGTTGCTGTTGCGAGTGTTTGATCACTGCGACGGGTCTTTTTTTCTCTCTTTTTTATTTTTGTTCTTGGTTGCGTGCATCCTTGACGTCTTTCGATATTTTGTTGGTGCAGAGCCTGCGTGTAATTGGTATGGTCATGATATTAATATATTCCCTTTATAAAAAAATGCGACCAATAAGAGGTAATTCATGTGCTACAATGTTTGCACTACGTCGGCATAACGCCACTATATGTTTCGAGAACCATAACTTGAGTTGAAACTTCATGCCCTCGATTACTGCCGCGTACGAAGATGAATCCACCTTCCGCAGGACCAATGCATCCACCAGGAGTCGTGAGTCCGTCTCAAAGATCACCCTCTCACAGCGCCCAGGTCAGCAGCAAGAGAAATAGCATGAGATATGGCCAGAGCTTCAGGTCCAAACGCATCATGCACGATGATATTGCCTCTGACGTCTCTTGCAACGACGCCCCAGCGAGCCTTTGAACCTCCTGGTACAAATGTCCCATCCTTGTTTATTTTGATCATTTCCGCAGCCGGTGGTGTCCACTTGTCCTTATTCTGGGTCTTTGCTATTGGCATAAACACCTCTGAATTTTCCAGAGCATTAGATCGACGCCTGGAACGCACGCATGCTGCTGGCCTGTCCTGCTAGGATTTTTGTCAGGGAAAGGTCTGGAGCGACGAACAAAACAACCGACGATCGAGCGATTCTAGCATCTAGCCCAATAAAAGCCCCAATAACATGGGACGACGATTTTCTTTGCTGGTTTTTCATTTCCAATTTATCTTTCCATTGATCTGGGACTTGTACGTATAGCTAAATAGAAGATTAAAAAAACTAAGTAGAAATAGTTGGAAATCGAGGTAGGGCTAGCGCGGCATGCGCGCGCACAGACAAGCACGTGTATGAATATCTAAGAACACACATGATCGCCCACATTCCACATCCAACAAAGTCATGTACTTCTGGCGGCCGTAGTGATCGTTTGGTGGCCTCAATAGCTAGCTTGATATAATTTTTCTTATGTTTGAGGTGCTTTGTATATCCTGTGAACTTGGTAATAGGCCCGAATCATTTTCACACACAAAAAAACCAAAGTCGTGTCCTTCATCTTCCCTGATTGCACCGAAGCTACATAAACATATGCATCTTGAACAAGCAATCAACCGAATGGTTAGGGATAATCCACTAATGCCATTGCACTATTTCTAGTAATCTAGAGTGCCCAGCTCTTGGCAGCAATCCAAAACCAAATAACTCTATGTGAATAGCCCGAGATCCCCTGAGTAACGGTGAAAAATTGGCCAGAAGTCGTAGGGTTCTAGTATTAAGCAGTTTGCGTACGTGCGCATCTCCACTTAAACCTTGCTTATTCGAGCTATCCACAAAGAGTACAACATTTTCAAATCTAGCCACTAGATAGGGACGTCCACAATCAGCAGCTAGAGGAAAAATCTTGATTTTAAGGGGAATGAACGTCGTCCAAACATCCTCAAATGCACAAACTCGTGCCCTGGCAAATATTTTGGTACACCGATTGTTTTTGGCATACTGGTTAATACTGACATGCACATAAAATACTTGTTGTTTTCTAAAGTAAGTATAGAAATTTAAAATTAGCTAGTCAGAACTGAACGGGATTGGATAGGAAAGTAGCTAATTCATCTGTAGTACAGTCAACATGATATTCCATAATGGTGATAAGGTTCAACACTTAAAGTTTGGTAAAGGAAAGCAAGACATCTGCCAAGTGTATTGAATTCATGCTCAGCCAACTCATTCAAAAGTTTGAACTATGGG
>NC_057811.1:76673971-76675675 GCF_018294505.1 Triticum aestivum | reverse complement strand
ATATTGCGTTGCCAGGGTCTTGAACCTCTTGGCTCGGATACCATATTAAATTCATGTTCCAGCCAACTCATTCGAAAGGCTGGAGTATGGGAGAGGGCCAGACATTGGGCAATATATTTCAACAAGGTGCACTAAGTTCATACTTCACTTGTTAAGCTACACACGTGAGCATTCTCTAGCAATCTTCTTGTTGCAAGACAATTAGTGGCCTATGATAATAATCAGACCACTGAAACTTGAAAGGAGTGTTTTACTAATTCAATTAAATTAGTATAAAAATATTTAAATTTTGGTTTGGCATGCTCAACAAGTGAACAAAATAATTTAGAGGAGCACTTGGTGATTCTAAGTGGAAGAAAGCAAGACTTGCAACGGAAAATGAGTATGCTACATTTTCTTTTCAGGCAAATTGTTTACTTCTGGTGCCTCATGTTCCCTCGGAGTACATCTTCTATAAATATTCCGATTGAGGTGTCCAATTTTGAATTTGGTTCATAATTTTAAACGAGTCTATAATTTTCAAATCAATCGACAGCAACCAGCCTATAAAAAAACATGAGTCCTGTGCACCTCTAGCACCTAGCAAAAAAAAGAATCATTAAGATATGACACTGTAGCACCAATATAGTACACAATAATCCTACAACTATGGCAAACCTTCCAACTAATTCTAGTCTTCCTCTTCGTGAATTTCACTAGGGTGGGAACCTTCCCTCTCCCCATCTCCAATCCTAATGTTCCATGTCAACTTGTCTGTTAAATCAGTATAAACATCCCGGTCGGTGGCGCAAGAAATTTTCCCACATACAGGTGGGTTGATTAGGAGACAATACATAATCACACCTTTAGAAAGGGCTCACTAAAACACCACCGCATTATAAAAAAATACACCAACATCTCCCTCATGCACCAAACCATATAGTAAAGGTACTATGAAATGCTGACAGCACAAACGTCGTAGCAAAGCACACACAACCCTTATAGTTACATGCATGTCTCCAGCTCCCTTTCATGTCCTTCTCTTCCGTTGTATTTGCCAGTATAGTTGGAATATAAGAGCTATATACATAGAAGGCCAGACGTATGCATGGAGACTTGGAGAGTACCTTCAATTAGTTCATGAGCTAGCATGGACGATATACATAAATTAATGCCTCCAACTCTAGCGTATAGTACATACCAAACGAAGGGACATTATTTGCTTCATAGAAATAGAAAACAAAAGCACATTCATCAATTCTCCTCCGGCGACTAACAAACATATACACGTAATTCAACGCATCTCATTTCTTTTCGAACACATCAATTCCCTCGGCCCCATTTTGTATCAGTGTCTTTAATTAAAACAAATTAGGCTAACGACAAACATGTGTCGAAACCGTCACTAAAAATGTAGCGTTACGTAAACTATGATGCAATCGACATAAAAAAACCCTATATAAATCTCATGATATCCCACTCCATCTTTAACGTTACATAATAGCTATCGTAAATCCTAGCCATGATCATAAAACCACTTATAACCTTCATGAGCATATGTAATTTATTACTGTCACACACAAACCAAATCGACCAGCACAAAGTCAGGCCCACAAATTTGGATTCATCTCGGTGTTTCAAAAGCAAGCAAGTTTGATGGTTTCCCCATATTTGTTTTGTGCCCAGATCTATCTCTTTTCTTCTTTTGAAAAGAGAGATAACACC
>NC_057811.1:76668726-76673724 GCF_018294505.1 Triticum aestivum | reverse complement strand
TTGATGCAGACAACCATCAACTGTTTCCATCTATCTCCTCTTGTGTGTAGATGATTAGCTTTTGGAGGGGTCGCTTTCATGAACTATTGTATGCAGATTTTTTGTTAGGAGAAACTTTGGTGCTGAATTTGCATGGTTGTTATGTGCATCATCAAGCGGATTGGCAGGGTTATGTCGATTGCATCTGCATAGCCCTAATTGCTGTGAAAAGATTATAATGTTGTAAAATATCAAGGTAATGCAAAGCGGTAGAGAAGTATGGTGTTTTTATCATTGAAGATTGTCCCTTAATTGTTTTTTTAGCTTAATTAGAAGCTCATCGGCGGTAAAAAGGGAACATTTTATGGGCAAACATTGCTTGAGTAGTGCAATCATGGTGAGAAGTTAAACATGCATGTGCATTAGTGATTACACTTGTTCATAAATTTCTCTACAGTTATGATTAAAAAAGATGCATACCAATTTCGATAGAATAGCAAGATATACGCACTTATATGTTACAACCAATGGTAGCACGGTATATTTGCTCATAAAAGTTCCATTCAATAGTGCCTGAGGGAAGCATGAAGCTATGATGGAAACATTTTTCTTCAAAACAAATACGGATTCTCCACATACTTGATCCTTATAGAATCAAGAGCTCTTGCAAATAGGGCAACAATCACTACACGAATACTCCGCGGAAGAGTTGTGAGCAGTTGACCGCGGAACGGAATTAAGGATGCTAGGTTTATGACTAGCTTTTGTTAATACTAAAATTCCAATGGACCAGCTTATGATCTGCTGAAGAACAGGTGGGCAGTTGCAGTGTAGTGCCCATGGAAAATCATTGGCTGCTGCTTTAAAGGGGTTTTAGGAGCACTAGTCCCTTATTTCATGCAAGACTAACAACTACCTCTTCCCTGGTGTCTCCTATGGGAGAAAACCATTTTTTCATAAGTTCTTTTTCTATTGGCCTGTATTTATTGTTGTGAAACCTTTGAATCAAAGAGATGTGATTTGAAAGTTCCATGATGACAACTCAAGTAAATATGGCGTGGTAGATATGCATGGGAAGGGAAATAATTGCCTGGACATGCTCGTTTTCTCAAGCATGTAGGGTTGTGTTAAAGCATCATCCACTAGAAAAAACAACCAAAAGTCCGAACTGCTGGAAACAACTAAGCAATCAACATAAACACATCAACATGCCTTCTCATGTGTGACGCAGAAAGTCAACACGTGAGTTCACTCAAGAGGCTTATACATGGACAAAGGGGGCATAAACAGTTTTGGATTAATTGCAAAATCCAGGACATGAATTCAAGACCTTAGGCCCTGATACCATGTTAAAGCTTCATGCACTAGGTAACGTAAACGAAAGTCCGAACTAATAGAAAAGGCTAGGCAATCCACATATACACTTCAACAGTCTGCATTGCTCAAAGGCTTCTCGCTTTCGGAAGAGCGTCAAAGAACATTTGTATCTTCCCTTAATATGTATGGATAAAAATATATTTCAAAACGAGCCTAACAAAACATATATAATTTACAGATCCATAAATACTAAAGAAGAGAGAAGTGCATATTTCAACCTCGAACTCTTGCCCTGGTCTAATTTACAACCCGGAACTCCAATACCATCTAAATTACAACCCCCAACTCTCAAAACCGGCTAGGATTCAACCCTCCCCTCTCTGTTGACCGGTTTTGACCAATCAACAGGTCCAGTCAGCATGCCACGTCAGTTAAAAATATTTAAAAAATCAAAAAAAAGTTAACATTTTGATTTTTTTCCAAGAAGATTATAAAAAAAATATAAAATATAAAATTAAAATTTCTAGAAAAAGTATTTTCCAAAAAAGTTAAAAATTTGATTTTTTCCCTGAAAATTACAGAAAAAAGTTTTCTTATTTTTTCGCAATTTTTTCCGGAAATTTGTCTTTTCATTTTTCCGGATTTTTCCCGATCTTAAAGATTTTTATTTTCTTGAAATTTTGAATTTTTTCTGACGTGCCATGCTGATTGGACCCGTTGACTGGTCAAAACTGGTCACCCCTGGTCAAAACCGGTCAACAAGGAGGGGAGGGTTGAATCCTGACCGGTTTTGAGAGTTGAGGGTTGTAATTTAGATGGTATTGAAGTTCGGGGTTGTAAATTAGACTAGGGCAAGAGTTCGGGGTTGAAAAATGCACTTCTCTCACTAAAGAACAGAGGTTCGCCGTTTTCCTTTGATGGAAAATTGATAACTTAGACAGGCACTTCCAAAAATCCAGATGCAATACAATCAAGATATCCTCCGAATGTATGATATATGCGAGAAGACGCATAATATATGTACATATAATCGACCATCAATCGAGCAAAAAAGTATACAGGAAAGGCAAACTCACAAACACGACAGAATGCAGTGGATAGAGCTTGAATCTAGTATATGTAGAAACATGGTTTTGCATTTGCTATGAAACACATATATAGATCTACAGACATATTTTCTCTAGGGAGAAGGAAGATAATAATACGAAAACACAAATAATCACTAAATTAAGTGCAGAAGTATGTAAAATGGACTTCACAAATCAGATGACAAAAAAGGCAGCTCATGGAATTATATAAGTTGAAGAACTCATCCGGCCTCCCATAATGAATGGCTATACACAGCTTCATAAAAAAAATTCGCATCTCCTATCTCAGGCCTAGTCCTATTATGAGACATACAAAAAATCCACTTTAATATTGGGAAGACCTCGATGAAAACCTTATTAGAGTAAAGAAACTGCCTGAAAAAAGTTCAATAACATGCCAAAAGTTTACGGCTGTTAGTATCAAACAAACGCCATATGAGTCTAAATTTCCATCAGTGTGGAGATATCCTCTAAGTGGCACAGCTAGAATAGATCTCCTCAAGGGAAGACATGCAACATTGCGAGCCAAATGGAGAAACGCAAAGGCTCCACTACTTTCTTAACGTTTTTGCTAAACAGTGTGCTCTTCATGTCAAAGTTGTCAACGTGTGCCATGATGAGTCCATATCTACATTTGAGCACCCTCAACGATTCTCTGGCAACCTCACAATCAAAAAATCTCCCATGGCCTTAGCCAGCGACGAACAGGTCACATATATATATATCATTTGTTGGTTTTAATGGTGTAGGTCTTGGGTTTGGTTATACATGCTGAGACCATCCGAGTTCCATGGTAGTTTGCATTTTTGACGAGGTTTCCTCGGCGTAGCAGGGGTATGACTGTAATAACAAATCAGCCACATGATTATGGGCAGCTCAAAGAACGAAGGAAGTGAACATCCTGCATGTGTATATTTCCCTATGCCTCTTTTTCCTAAGCATTCTCGACAACATTTTTGTTTTGCGGTAGTTCTCTTGTAAATTGCTATATCCATAGCTATTGTACTAAACTGTTAAAAGGAAGGAGTTGTAATGTCAAAAGTGTAAGGTATGGATGAAACGATGACAAAGCTTGGTGAGTGCTTGGGTGAATGCGGGTAGTAGAGGTATATATAACCGGAAGGGAAAGAGAAATCATTATTACATACATACTATGGATGTTTTCCAATTTAGTTGCATCAACTTCAAAGTACATGTTCCGTGATTTATAGCATTGTTTGGTTAGCTGAACCAACGTCTTCTCTTTTTTGACCGAAGAGCACGCCTTCCGCATTCGAAGTGCTAGTAACTTTATTTTGATTTTGTTAATCTTCTTTCCGATGAAGTTTTTGCATGAATTTTTCAGTCATGCTCGTTTTTTGTTCACTTCAAATTATGCACCCAGTTTCAGTATATCTCATTACCACACTCACAATTTTTTGTCATCTTAGTTTCTGCTAACAACCTTTTTACTTTCTTTATCTATGGAAATTAGAAGAGCTGCAGAAAATGTCCACTTTAATCCTTTCGTACATTACTGTGAAAAGGAGAGAATCAAAGACATGGTTCAACATGGTACTGGTATAGTTAAACTAGAATTAAAGAGATGCGCGGACGTAGTACTACTTAATTACCTTGGGTCGCACTCATTTCAGCTCTTGTTTCCATGGGCCTTGAACCTCTTCGATGAACTTTTGCCAAACCCTGCCCGCCGACAAAGAAAATGAATAAAGGAGTTATTAATTAGTTGATATCAGGAAATGAAGTAAAGAGGCCGACATAGTGCGATAATGATTGAAATTACCTGTCGACCATCTCCTTCACGTTAGAGTATTATTTAGGTTCTTTAAGTAGTGAATACAGTACTTGAACTCTTCCCTTGTAAACTTCAATGGTTAGCAGGATCTAGTGAAAACTGCACATGCACACGTTTGTACAATTAAGCGGGCATGTGCATAACTCATCAACTACACTTATTAACATCTAGTAAGAAAAACAGAATCCGTAGTACAAGACACTAACACTCACCCGAAGTTGTAAGGAAGTAGTATTTCTGGTTGGGTATTTAGTTCTCTCGAAAACTCTAGCAAGCTTCTCTCTGTGTCCTTTTTGTGACGTGTCCACACACCTTCATTAACGGTATTTGGGTCAATGAACCCAATGCCATAGCGTCCATCTCTTTTCATTTCATAAATCTTCATTCTGCATAATACCATAGAAAAGAATATAGTGAGGATAATTGCAGGTAATAAACAAGCACAACTAGAGACTTAAATTACAGAAAGAAATCACCTACACACAATAGCAACTGACGGGAGATTTGTCGAGTGCGTCTGGATTGAATAACTGAAACATTTCTTGAAACTCAACCCACAAATATTTTTCATAGAAGTAATGCTCTGCCTTGACTTTCACCATGAGGGCCTCTCACCCATTCTTTACTTCTCTCAGGTACCATTCATGCAATCTATGCATTTTCATTGATAGAAGTGGGAGCTCCTCAATCCTGACCAGAGGTTGGCCGGGGACATATTTCCATGCTAGTTCCTCCTCTTCAAACCCAGCGATAATCTCGAGGCCTAGGAGTTGTTCAATAGTGACACCGGCCTCTTTAGCCATCCTTCTACGACCGTCG
>NC_057811.1:76660760-76668494 GCF_018294505.1 Triticum aestivum | reverse complement strand
AGCTAGGGAACAATTTTCCCACTTTTATTACTACCTGCTTGGCTGGAGCTCGACTCCTTATATTTTTGTGCATGATATAACTTCTTAATAGAGCGCTCATAGTCTGAGTCCGTTCTCTTCACAACCGATCGAGCCATATCCACAAAGTGTTGTACGACTTCCTCAGGTATTTTCTCCTTTGGTGGCGAGGGCGGCTTCTTCGCAAAAGGCCTCCACTTTGGCATCCACTATGGCCTTCTTTTCCTCGTCACTCCTGTCGTAAGCCAACTTCTTTTTGGCATGAGGAGAGGCTTTCTTGCTTGGTGCTCTCTTCCGCTTTGAAGAATGCTGACTCGTCCGAGATCGATATGGCGGACTTGCGCTGATGGGCTCCGTCTCGGGGTGGGTGGTGGAGTCGGCTGACGCGGTGGCGGACTAGCGCCGCGCTCCATCCCAGGGTGGGCGGTGGAATCGGCTGACACGATGGACTTGGAGGAGGAGCCGGCTAACGCGGCAGACTTGTAGGAGGAGTCGGCTGACGCGACGGACTTGGAGGAGGAGTCGGTTGGCTTGGAAAGACGATGCAATCCTTTCAACATAGAATGATATGACGTATGGCGTCTCCGTGTGTGCGCTCTTCATCGCCTCCAAGAATGTCAAGCTCTGGCCCGTCATATCCCTGTTGGGAATCGTAGCATAATTTAAAATTTTCCTACGCTCACCAAGATGCATCTATGGAGTGTACTAGCAACGAAGGGAAGGGAGTGCATCTACATACCCTTGTAGATCGCGAGCGGAAGCGTTCCAATGAACGTGGATGACGGAGTCGTACTCGCCGTGATCCAAATCACCGATGACCGAGTGCCGAACGGACGGCACCTCCGCGGTCAACACACGTATGGTGCAGCGACGTCTCCTCCTTCTTGATCCAGCAAGGGGGGAGGAGAGGTTGATGGAGATCCAACAGCACGACGGCGTGGTGGTGGATGTAGCGGGTCTCCGGCAGGGCTTCGCCAAGCTTCTGCGAGAGAGAGAGAGGTGTTGCAGGGGAGGAGGGAGGCGCCCAAGGCTATGTGTTGCTGCCCTCCCTCCCCCCCTTTATATAGGCCCCCTTGGGAGGGGGGGCCGACCAAAACCCATCTAGGGTTGGGGGGGGGGGGCGGCGGCCAAGGGGTGGAAAGGGTGCCTTGCCCCCCAAGGCAAGGGGGAAGCTCCCCCCCTAGGGTTCCCAACCCTAGGCGCATGGGGGGAGGCCCAAGGGGGGCGCCCCAGCCCACTAAGGGCTGGTTCCCTTCCACTTTCAGCCCACGGGGCCCTCCGGGATAGGTGGCCCCACCCGGTGGACCCCCGGGACCCTTCCGGTGGTCCCGGTACAATACCGGTGACCCCCGAAACTTTCCCGGTGGCCGAAACTTGACTTCCTATATATAATTCTTCACCTCCGGACCATTCCGGAACCTCTCGTGACGTCCGGAATCTCATCCGGGACTCCGAACAACTTTCGGGTTTCCGCATACATATATCTCTACAACCCTAGCGTCACCGGACCTTAAGTGTGTAGACCCTACGGGTTCGGGAGACATGCAGACATGACCGAGACGCCTCTCCGGTCAATAACCAACAGCGGGATCTGGATACCCATGTTGGCTCCCACATGTTCCACGATGATCTCATCGGATGAACCACGGTGTCGAGGATTCAATCAATCCGTATGCAATTCCCTTTGTCAAACGGTATGTTACTTGCCCGAGATTCGATCGTCGGTATCCCAATACCTTGTTCAATCTCGTTACCGGCAAGTCTCTTTACTCGTACCGCAATGCATGATCCCGTGACTAACGCCTTAGTCACATTGAGCTCATTATGATGATGCATTACCGAGTGGGCCCAGAGATACCTCTCCGTCACACGGAGTGACAAATCCCAGTCTCGATCCGTGCCAACCCAACAGACACTTTCGGAGATACCCGTAATGCACCTTCATAGTCACCCAGTTACGTTGTGACGTTTGGCACACCCAAAGCACTCCTACGGTATCCGGGAGTTGCACGATCTCATGGTCTAAGGAAAAGATACTTGACATTGGAAAAGCTCTAGCAAACGAAACTACACGATCTTTTATGCTATGCTTAGGATTGGGTCTTGTCCATCACATCATTCTCCTAATGATGTGATCCCGTTATCAACGACATCCAATGTCCATGGTCAGGAAACCGTAACCATCTATTGATCAACGAGCTAGTCAACGAGAGGCTTACTAGGGACAGGTTTTGGTCTATGTATTCACACATGTATTACGATTTCCGGACAATACAATTATAGCATGAATAATAGACAATTACCATGAACAAAGAAATATAATAATAACCATTTATTATTGCCTCTAGGGCATATTTCCAACAGTCTCCCACTTGCACTAGAGTCAATAATCTAGTTCACATCACCATGTGATTAACACTCACGGGTCACATCACCATGTGACCAACATCTAAAGAGTTTACTAGAGTTAACAATCTAGTTCACATCACTATGTGATTATCACTCAATGTGTTCTGGTTTGGTCATGTTATGCTTGTGAGAGAGGTTATTAGTCAACGGGTCTGAACCTTTCAGAACCGTGTGCTTTACGAATATCTATGTCATCTTGTGGATGCTACCACGTGCTATTTGGAGCCATTTCAAATAATTGCTCTACTATACGAATCCGGTTTACTACTCAGAGTCATCCAGATTAGTGTCCAAGTTCGCATCGACGTAACCCTTTACGACGAACTCCTTTCCACCTCCATAATCGAGAAAATTCCTTAATCCACTAGGTACTAAGGATAAGTTCGACCGATGTCATGAGATCCTTTCCCGGATCACCATTGTACCCTCTTGACCAACTCATGGCAAGGCACACTACATGTGCGGTACACAGCATAGCATACTATAGAGCCTACGTCTAAAGCATAGGGGACTACCTTCGTCCTTTCTCTATCTTCTGCTGTGGTCAGGTCTTGAGTCTCACTCAATACTCACACCTTGTAACACAGCCAAGAACTCCTTCTTTGCTGATCTATTTTGAACTCTTTCAAAATCATGTCAAGGTGTGCTGTCTTTTGAAAGTATCATAAGGCGTCTTGATCTATCTCTATGGATCTTGATGCCCAATATGTAAGTAGCTTTATCCAGGTCTTCCTTTGAAAAACTCCTTTCAAACAACCCTTTATGCTTTCTAGAAATTTTACATCATTTCGGATCAACAATATGTCATTCACATATACTTATCAGAAATGTTGTAGCGCTCCCACTCACTTTATTGTAAATACAAGTTTCCAACAAACTTTGTATAAACCCAAAAACTTTGATCACCCCATCAAAGCGTATATTCTGACTCCGAGATGCTTGCTCTAATCCATGGAAGGATCACTGGAGCTAGCATACCTTTTAGCATCCTTAGGATCGACAAAACCTTTCTGATTGTATCACATACAACCTTTCCTTACGAAAACTGGTAAGGAAACTTGTTTTGACATCCATCTGCCAGATTTCATAAATGTAGCTAATGCTAACATGATTCCGACGGACCTAAGCATCGCTACGGATGAGAAAAACTCATCGTAGTCAACTCCTTGAACTTGTGAAAATACTCTTTGCCACAAGTGGAGCTTCATAGACGGTAACATTACCGTCCATGTCCGTCTTCTTCTTAAAGATCCATTTATCTCAATGGCTTGCCGATCATCGGGCAAGTTCACCAAAGTCCATGCTTTGTTCTGATACATGGATTCAATCTCGGATTTCATGGCCTCGAGCCATTCGTCGGAATATGGGCCCACCATCGCTTCTCCATAGCTCGTAGGTTCATAGTTGTCTAGCAACATGACTTCCAAGGCAGGATCACGCATTACTCTGAAGTAGTGCGCATCCTCGTCGTCCTACGAGGTTTGGTAGTGACTTGATCCGAAGTTTCATGATCACCATCATAAGCTTCCACTTCAATTGGTGTAGGTGCCACAGGAACAACTTCCTGTGCCCTGCTACATACTAGTTGAAGCGACGGTTCAATAACCTTATCAAGTCTCCACCATCCTCCCACTCAATTCTTTCGAGAGAAACTTTTCCTCGAGAAAGGACTCGTTTCTAGAAGCAATTACTTTTGCTTCCAGATCTGAAATAGGAGGTATACCCAACTGTTTTTGGGTATTCTATGAAGATGCATTTATCCGCTTTGGGTTCGAGCTTATCAGCCTGAAACTTTTTCACATAAGCATCGCAGCCCCAAACTTTTAAGAAACGACAACTTAGGTTTCTATAAACGGTGTCGTCTCAACGGAATTGCGTGGTGCCCCTTTTAAAGTGAATGCGGTTGTCTCTAATGCCTAACCCATAAATGATAGTGGTAATTTGATAAGAAACATCGTGGTATGCACCATATCCAATAGGGTGCAGTTATGATGTTCGGACACACCATCACACTATGGTGTTCCAGGCGGTATTAATTGTGAAACACTTTCCACAATGTCTCAATTGTGTGCCAAACTCGTATCTCAGATACTCATCTCTATGATCATATCACAGACATTTTATCCTCTTGTCACGACGATCTTCAACTTCACTCTGAAATTACTTGAACCTTTCAATAATTCAGACTTGTGTTTCATCAAGTAAATACACTCAGCATCTACTCAAATCATCTGTGAAGTAAGAACATAACGATATCCACTGCATGCCTCAGCACTCATTGGACTGCATACATCAAAATGTATTACTTCCAATAAGTTGCTCTCTTGTTCCATTTTACTGAAAACGAGGCCTTTCAGTCATCTTGCCCATGTGGTATGATTTGCATGTCTCAAGTGATTCAAAATCAAGTGAGTCCAAACGATCCATCTGCATGGAGTTTCTTCATGCATATATACCAATAGACATGGTTCGCATGTCTCAATCTTTTCAAAAACGACTGAGTCCAAAGATCCATCTACATGGAGCTTCTTCATGCGTTCTATACCAATATGACTCAAATTGCAGTGCCACAAGTATGTGGTACTATCATTACTATTTTATATCTTTTGGCATGAACATGTGTATCACTACGATCGAGATTCATTTTAGGTGCAAGACCATTGAAGGTATTATTCAAGTAAACAGAGTAACCATTATTCTCCTTAAATGAATAACCGTTTTGCGGTAAACATAATCCAATCATGTTCAACGCAAACACCAAATCTCGATGGTAGAGGGAGCATGCGATGCTTGATCACATCAACCTTGGAAACACTTCCAACACATATCGTCATCTCACCTTTAGCTAGTCATTTATTCCGCAGCTTTTATTTCGAGCTACTAACACTTAGCAACCGAACCGGTATCTAATACCCTGGTGCTGCTAGGAGTACTAGTAAAGTACACATTCATATAATGTATATCCAATATACTTCTGTCGACCTTGCCTGCCTTCTCATCTACCAAGTATCTAGGGTAGTACTGCTTCAGTGACCGTTCCTCTCATTACAGAAGCACTTAGTCTCGGGTTTGGGTTCAACCTTGGGATTCTTCACTAGAGCAGCAAATGACTTGCTGTTTCATGAAGTATCCCTTTTGCCCTTGCCCTTCTTAAACTAGTGGTTTTACTAACCATCAACAATTGATGCTCCTTCTTGATTTCTACTCTCGCGGTGTCAAACATCGCGAATAGCTCAAGGATCATCATAACTATCCTTGATATGTTATAGTTCATCACGAAGCTCTACTAGCTTGGTGGCAGTGACTATGGAGAACTATCACTATCTCATCTGGGAGATTAACTCCCACTCGATTCAAGCGATTGTGGCACTCAGACAATCTGAGCACACGCCCAATTTCAGTCTTCGGAACATCTCACATGTTCTGCGACGTTTCAAAAACGTGTTTGGTGCCACAATTCTTAACCGCACTGAACTATCACGTAGTCATCAAAACGTGTATGTCAGATGTTTCGTAACATCTACAGACGACGCTGAGGTTCAGCACACCGAGCGGTGCATTAAGGACATAAGCCTTCTGTGCAGTAATGAGGACAATCCTCAGTTTACGGACCCAATCCGCATAATTGCTACTACCAACTTTCAACTAAATTTTCTCTAGGAACATATCTTAACCAGTAGAACTAAAGCGCAAGCTATGACATAATTTGCAAATACCTTTTTGACTATGTTCATGATAATGAAGTTCATCTGATTATGAACTCCCACTCAGATAGACATCCCTCTAGTCATCTAAGTGAAACATGATCCGAGTTTAACTAGGCCGTGTCCGATCATCACGTGAGACGGACTAGTCAAGATCGGTGAACATCTCCATGTTGATCGTATCTTCTATACGACTCATGCTCGACCTTTCGGTCCTCCGTGTTCCGAGGCCATGTCTGTACATGCTAGGCTCGTCAAGTCAACCTAAGTGTATTGCGAGTGTTCCGAGGCCATGTCTGTACATGCTAGGCTCGTCAACACCCGTTGTATTCGAACGTTAGAATCTATCACACCCGATCATCACGTGGTGCTTCGAAACAACGAACCTTCGCAACGGTGCACAGTTAGGGTGAACACTTTCTTGAAATTATTATAAGGGATCATCTTACTTACTACCGTCGTTCTAAGCAAATAAGATGGGAAAACATGATAAACATCACATGCAATCAAATAGTGACATGATATGGCCAATATCATCATGCTCCTTTGATCTCCATCTTCGGGGCACCATGATCATCTTCGTCACCGGCATGACACCATGATCTCCATCATCATGATCTCCATCATTGTGTCTTCATGAAGTCGTCACGCCAACGATTACTTCTACTTCTATGGCTAACTCGTTTAGCAACAAAGTAAAGTAATTTACATGGCGTTATTCAATGACACGCAGGTCATGCAAAATAATAAAGACAACTCCTATGGCTCCTGCCGGTTGTCATACTCATCGACATGCAAGTCGTGATTCCTATTACAAGAATATGATCAATCTCATACATCACATATATCATTCATCACATCTTCTGGCCATATCACATCACATAGCACTTGCTGCAAAAACAAGTTAGACATCCTCTAATTGTTGTTGCAAGTTTTTACGTGGTTTGTAGGTTTCTAGCAAGAACGTTTTATTACCTACGTATGACCACAACGTGATTTGCCAATTTCTATTTACCCTTCATAAGGACCCTTTTCATCGAATCCGTTCCGACTAAAGTAGGAGAGACAGACACCCGCTAGCCACCTTATGCATCTAGTGCATGTCAGTCGGTGGAACCTGTCTCACGTAAGCGTACGTGTAAGGTCGGTCCGGGCCGCTTCATCCTAGAATGCCGCCGAAACAAGAAACGACTAGTAGCGGCAAGAAGAATTGGCAAACTCAACGCCCACAACTGCTTTGTGTTCTACTCGTGCATAGTAACTACGCATAGACCTGGCTCATGATGCCACTGTTGGGAATCGTAGCATAATTTAAAATTTTCCTACGCTCACCAAGATGCATCTATGGAGTGTACTAGCAACGAAGGGAAGGGAGTGCATCTACATACCCTTGTAGATCGCCAGCGGAAGCGTTCCAATGAACGTGGATGACGGAGTCGTACTCGCCGTGATCCAAATCACCGATGACCGAGTGCCGAACGGACGGCACCTCCGCGTTCAACACACGTACGGTGCAGCGACGTCTCCTCCTTCTTGATCCAGCAAGGGGGGAGGAGAGGTTGATGGAGATCCAACAGCACGACGGCGTGGTGGTGGATGTAGC
>NC_057811.1:76648761-76660619 GCF_018294505.1 Triticum aestivum | reverse complement strand
GGGTCTCCGGCAGGGCTTCGCCAAGCTTCTGCGAGCGAGAGAGAGGTGTTGCAGGGGAGGAGGGAGGCGCCCAAGGCTGTGTGTTGCTGCCCTCCCTCCCCCCCTTTATATAGGCCCCCTTGGGAGGGGGGGGGGGCGGCCAGAACCCATCTAGGGTTGGGGGGGGGCGGCGGCCAAGGGGTGGAAAGGGTGCCTTGCCCCCCAAGGCAAGGGGGAAGCTCCCCCCCTAGGGTTCCCAACCCTAGGCGCATGGGGGAGGCCCAAGGGGGGCGCCCCAGCCACTAAGGGCTGGTTCCCTTCCACTTTCAGCCCACGGGGCCCTCCGGGATAGGTGGCCCCACCCGGTGGACCCCTGGGACCCTTCCGGTGGTCCCGGTACAATACCGGTGACCCCCGAAACTTTCCCGGTGGCCGAAACTTGACTTCCTATATATAATTCTTCACCTCCGGACCATTCCGGAACCTCTCGTGACGTCCGGAATCTCATCCGGGACTCCGAACAACTTTCGGGTTTCCGCATACATATATCTCTACAACCCTAGCGTCACCGGACCTTAAGTGTGTAGACCCTACGGGTTCGGGAGACATGCAGACATGACCGAGACGCCTCTCCGGTCAATAACCAACAGCGGGATCTGGATACCCATGTTGGCTCCCACATGTTCCACGATGATCTCATCGACCACGGTGTCGAGGATTCAATCAATCCGTATGCAATTCCCTTTGTCAAACGGTATGTTACTTGCCCGAGATTCGATCGTCGGTATCCCAATACCTTGTTCAATCTCGTTACCGGCAAGTCTCTTTACTCGTACCGCAATGCATGATCCCGTGACTAACGCCTTAGTCACATTGAGCTCATTATGATGATGCATTACCGAGTGGGCCCAGAGATACCTCTCCGTCACACGGAGTGACAAATCCCAGTCTCGATCCGTGCCAACCCAACAGACACTTTCGAAGATACCCGTAATGCACCTTTATAGTCACCCAGTTACGTTGTGACGTTTGGCACACCCAAAGCACTCCTACGGTATCCGGGAGTTGCACGATCTCATGGTCTAAGGAAAAGATACTTGACATTGGAAAAGCTCTAGCAAACGAAACTACACGATCTTTTATGCTATGCTTAGGATTGGGTCTTGTCCATCACATCATTCTCCTAATGATGTGATCCCGTTATCAACGACATCCAATGTCCATGGTCAGGAAACCGTAACCATCTATTGATCAACGAGCTAGTCAACTAGAGGCTTACTAGGGACAGGTTGTGGTCTATGTATTCACACATGTATTACGATTTCCGGACAATACAATTATAGCATGAATAATAGACAATTACCATGAACAAAGAAATATAATAATAACCATTTATTATTGCCTCTAGGGCATATTTCCAACAATCCCGACATCACTTCATCCACCCCGACACAAGCATAGCCAGCTGGAATCAGATTGCCATGGAAGGCTGCTTCAGGGGGATTTGTTAAAGCATAGTCATCCGCCACCTTCATGTATATGTTCTTCGCTTACATGTGTAGCTCACAAGGTGTCGTACCTTTGATATCATCCACGGGGTATCTAGCCAGCAGTGCATCATCGGCGGGGTGGAACCCATGCTGCTTTTCGGCATAGATGGGTCGGTGCTATCCAATGCTGGATCTGCTTGCTGCTGCCGCTGCTGAGACGCCCTTTCCTTGCTAATTGAGTCGACTGCTCCTGCTGCCGCATGAAAGCGTGTTCCAACTCCGCATGCTTTGATCTACCATTTGAAGGCAGACTGCTTCCTACTTCCTTTGCTCCTCCTCCAGCTTCCTCTGCTCCTCCTCCTACTTCTTCTTTCTCGCACAGCTTCTGTAAGTGCCGTTCCAATCCGCAAACCCCTCAAACCATGGAACAACCCCTTTGCCTCGTGTACGTCCCGGGTGTTCAGGATTCTTCAGGGCACGTGTAAGCTCGTCGTTCTGTCTCTCGGGCTTGAATGCCCCCGTTTGAGCCTCTTCTATTGCAAGAAGTAAAGCGTTGGAGGCTTCTTTAAGACTTTCCCGCTCCAGAATCAGCCCTTTCTTTTGGTCCAACTTCCCCCCATGCGCATAAAACCAAGTCCCGCACCTGTTGGGCCAATTCAATGTAACTAGAGTAATCATTTGTTCCTCAGCTTCATCCCATTGAGGCCGGCCGACCTAGTAGCCACGTGGCCCCAGAGTATGGTGCCACTTTTTGTTCGTAGCATTAATCTTGTTTTATCTCGACCGTTTCTGAGCTGCTTCTGATTCCTTAAACTTCACGAAAGAGTCCCAGTGATCTCTTGCCTTCTCCAGTGCTCCCTTGAATGCTAGAGTCTGCTTTTCGTCTACTTTGTACTTGGCCCATATTCTTTTCTTATGGTTGCAGAATGCCATCGTCATCTTCTTAAGAGCACTCTTCCCGAGTTTCTCATGTTGTGCATCTGTGAAATGATCTGGTAGGGTGAAATGTGACATGAGCGATTCCCAAAGCAGATCTTTTGCTCTTTCGGAGAAAAAACTAACTCCTTGATCTCCATTTGCTGGCTTATTCCATTCTTGAACGGAGATCGGGATTTGGTGCCTGACAATAACTCTGCATTGACGAGTAAATTTGTCCGCATTCTTTTTAGGAGCAAGCGGTTCGCCATTTGGTTTGATGTCATCGATGTTGTACTTTATGCCAGCCTGCAACCTTTTAGTAGGGCCTCGTACTGCCCAGCTTGTAGAAGATTTGCTTGACCTGGAGGGCTAAAAGAAGAAAGATCAATTCGTTAATATATATATATATACCTCACCTGTCTTTGTTAATTGGAAAACATTTCCTTCGTCATCATTGTTGTGGCCTTCATCTCTTCGTTCGTCTTCATCAAATATACCCTCACCGGAATTGTTCATATATTGCGAGTCATCATCTTCAGGTTCATTCTCTAGGCTCGGGGAGAGTATCATGTCGAACATGGTCTCTGCTCCATCTCTGCAGATATCGTCCATAGCTTAACTAATCCAGAAGAAAGATAAACAATTTAGTATTCAAATTAGAATGCAATCAATAAGGAAAAACTGAATCATAGTAGATAATAATATCACTAATACATCTCGAATAATCCAGATAATATGCATCATCGAATATAATCTCGAATACATTGTCTCGAATATTAGCGAATATAATCTCGAATACATCTCGAGTATTATCACTAATACATCTGGAATATTATCATATAACATCAGTAGCTAATACAGATCAAATATTATCATAGAATCTAGTTCACTCGCGGTTCCTGAGGCGCGGGCGGTGGACACCCAAAGAGAAGGAACCATCACAGGATCATAGCTCGGGTAAGATCCCTGAAGAACCTGCCAGGTATTGGAGAACTTGACGTCCAACGCAACCATGTAGCGACGGACGTGCTCGTCCTCCTCCCTGATACGGCGACGTACAACCTCCACGGGGGCAGGCTGCATCCGCACTGAAAGTGGCCCATGCGACCGCCATAAAAGAAGCTCCGGGCTGATGACGGGAGCCCGGTTCCTCACCAAGTTGCGCCCCCCAGAAGGTAGCACCTCCCAGTGCCAGCCCAGCGGAGCCCAGTCCCGGACATGGCGCCTCTCAAGCAGGTTTTCACCATCGAGTCGACGACAAGGATGCGGGCTAGGCATCGTCGACAAACTTTTTTCAAATATATACAACATTAAGATATTAACATGTTTTTGATCAATATTTTTAAGATACAACATTGAAAAAAATTAATACAAGGTCAACTTTTTTCTATGCTTGGTCAAAATTCCTCAACTTACTTCTATGCAAATTTATTGTATACTATACATATGGTCAACTTTTTTCTATGCTTGGTCAAAATTTGACCCTATGGTGAATTTTTTTCCGATGCAAATGTTGGGGAACGTAGCATGCAATTTCAAAAATATTTCTATGATCACGCAAGATCTATCTAGAAGATGCATAGCAACAAGAGGGGGAGAGTGTCCACGTACCCTCATAGACCGAAAACGGAAGCGTTAGTTTAATGCGGTTGATGTAGTCGAACGTCTTCGCGATCCAACTGATCAAGTACCGAACGTACGGCACCTCTGAGTTCAGCACACGTTCAGCTCGATGACGTCCCTCGAACACTTGATCCAGCAAAGTGTTGAGGGAGAGTATCGTCATCACGACGGCGTGATGACGTTGATGGTGAAGTGATCCGTGCAGGGCTTCGCCTAAGCACTACGACAATATGACCGGAGGAGTAAACGGTGTAGGGGGCACTGTACACAGCTAAGAAACAATTGATGTGCTTAGAGGTGCCCCCTTGCCTCTGTATATAAAGGAGGAAAGGGGAGGAAGCCGGCCTAGGTGGCGTGCCAAGTGGGGGGAAACCCACTTGGACTCCTAGTCCTATTCGGCCCCCTTCCTTCTTTCGGAGGTGGAAAGGGGAAGGAGAGGGAGAGGGAGAAGGAAAGGGGGGCCGCGCCCCCTCCCCTTGTCCAATTCGGACTCCCCATGGGGGGGGGGCCACCCCCTTGTGGGCTGCCCTGCCTCTCCCCTATGGCCCATGTGGCCCATTACTTCCCCCGGGGGGTTCCGGTAACCTCTCGGTACTCCGGTAAATACTCGAAACACTCCAAACCATTCAGGTGTCCGAATACTATCGTCCAATATATCAATCTTTAGCTCTCAACCATTTCGAGACTCCTCGTCATGTCCGTGATCTCATCCGGGACTCCGAACAATCTTCGGTCACCAAAACACATACCTCATAATACAAATCGTCATCGAACGTTAAGCGTGCGCACCCTATGGGTTCGAGAACTATGTAGACATGACCAAGACACATCTCCGGTCAAGAACCAACAGCAGAACCTGGATGCTCATATTGGTTCCTACATATTCTACAAAGATCTTTATCGGTCAAACTGCAATGACAACATACGTTATTCCCTTTGTCATCGGTATGTTACTTGCGCGAGATTCGATCGTCGGTATCTTCATACCTAGTTCAATCTCGTTACCGGCAAGTCTCTTTACTCGTTCCGTAATGCATCATCCCGCAATTAACTTATTAGTCACATTGCTTGCATGGCTTATCATGATGTGCATTACCGAGAGGGCCCAGAGATACCTCTCCGATACTCGGAGTGACAAATGCTAATATCGATCTATGCCAAACCAACAAACACCTTCGGAGACACCTGTAGAGCATCTTTATAATCACCCAGTTACTTTGTGACGTTTGATAGCACACAAGGTGTTTCTCCTGTATTCGGGAGTTGCATAATCTCATAGTCAAAGGAATATGTATAAGTCATGAAGAAAGCAATAGCAATAAAACTTAACGATCATTATGCTAAGCTAACGGATGGGTCTTGTCCATCACGTCATTCTCCTAATGATGTGATCCCGTTCATCAAATGACAACACATGTCTACGGTTAGGAAATTTAACCATCTTTGATTAATGAGCTAGTCTAGTAGAGGCATACTAGGGACACAATGTTTTGTCTATGTATTCACACATGTATCAATTTTCGGTTAATACAAATCTAGCATGAATAAAAAACATTTATCATGATATAAGGAAATGTAAATAACAACTTTATTATTGCCTGTAGGGTATATTTCCTTTAGTCTCCCACTTGCACTAGAGTCAATAATCTAGATTACATTTTAATGATTCTAACACCCATGGAGTCTTGGTGCTTATCATGTTTTGCTCGTGGAAGATGCTTAGTCAACGGGTCTGCAACATTCAGATCCGTATGTATTTTGCAAATCTCTATGTCACCCTCCTTGACTTGATCACGGATGGAGTTGAAGCCTCTCTTGATGTGTTTGGTTCTCTTGTGACATATGGTTTCCTTCCCTAAGGCAATTGCTCTAGTATTGTCACAAAAGATTTTCATTGGACCCGATGCACTAGGTATTACACCTAGATCGGATATGAACTCCTTCATCCAGACTCCTGCGGTTGCTGCTTCCGAAGCAGCTATGTACTCCGCTTCACGCGTAGATCCCGCCACAACGCTTTGCTTGGTCTATGACATAGAGTCATCTGGATCAGTGTCAAAGGTAGCATCGACGTTACCATTTACGACAAGCTCTTTGTCACCTCCATAAACGAGAAACATATCCTTAGTCCTTTTCAGGTACTTCAAGATGTTCTTGACTACTGTCCAGTGATCCACTCCTGGATTACTTTGGTACCTCCCTGCTAAACTTATAGCAAGGCACACATCGGGTCTGGTACATAGCATTGTATACATGATAGAACCTATGGCTGAGGCATAGGGAATGACTTTCATTTTCTCTCTATCTTCTGCAGTGGTCGGGCATTGAGTTTGACTCAATTTCACACCTTGTAGCACAGGCAAGAACCCTTTCTTTGACTGATCCATTTTGACCTTCTTCAAAACTTTATCAAGGTATGTGCTTTGTGAAAGTCCAATTAAGTGTCTTGATCTATCTCTGTAGATCTTGATGCCCAATATATAAGCAGCTTCACCGAGGTCTTTCATTGAAAAATTCCTACTCAAGTATCCTTTTATGCTATCCAAAAATTCTATATCATTTCCAATCAGCAATATGTCATCCACATATAATATTAGAAATGCTACACAGCTCCCACTCACTTTCTTATAAATACAGGCTTCTCCAAAAGTCTGTATAAAACCATATGCTTTGATCACACTATCAAAGCGTATATTCCAACTCCGAGATGCTTGCACCACTCCATAAATGGACCGCTAGAGCTTGCACACTTTGTTAGCACCTTTAGGATTGACACAACCTTCTGGTTGCATCATATACAACTCTTCTTTAAGAAATCCATTAAGGAATGCAATTTTGACATCCATTTGCCAAATTTCATAATCATAAAATGCGGCAATTGCTAACATGATTCGGACAGACTTAAGCATCGCTACGGGCGAGAAGGTCTCATCGTAGTCAAGTCCTTGAACTTGTCGAAAACCTTTCGCAACAAGTCGAGCTTTGTAGACAGTAACATTACCATCAGCGTCAGTCTTCTTCTTGAAGATCCATTTCTCAATGGCTTGCCGATCATCGGGCAAGTCAATCAAAGTCCATACTTCGTTCTTAGACATGGATCCCATCTCAGATTTCATGGCCTCAAGCCATTTTGCGGAATCTGGGCTTATCATTGCTTCCTCATAGTTCGTAGGTTCGTCATGGTCTAGTAACATGACTTCCAGAACAGGATTACCATACCACTCTGGTGCGGAACATACTCTGGTTGACCTACGAGGTTCGGTAGTAACTTTATCTGAAGTTTCATGATCATGATCATTAGCTTCCTCACTAATTCGTGTAGTTATCACTGGAACTGATTTCTGTGATGAACTACTTTCCAATTCGAGAGAAGGTACAATTACCTCACCAAGTTCTACTTTCCTCCCACTCACTTCTTTTGAGAGAAACTCCTTCTCTAGAAAGGATCCATTCTTAGCAACAAGTATCTTGCCTTCGGATATGTGATAGAAGGTGTACCCAAAAGTTTCTTTTGGGTATCCTATGAACACGCACTTTTTTAATTTGGGTTCGAGCTTATCAGGCTGATGCTTTTTCACATAAGCATCACAAGCCCAAACTTTAAGAAACGAAAGCTTAGGTTTCTTGCCAAACCATAGTTCATACGGTGTCGTCTCAACGGATTTAGATGGTGCCCTATTTAACATGAATGCAGCTGTCTCTATTGCATAACCGCAAAACGATAGTGGTAAATCGGTAATAGACGTCATAGATCACACCATATATCTAATAAATTACGGTTATGACGTTCGGACACACCATTATGATGTGTTGTTCGAGGTGGCGTGAGTTGTGAAACTATTCCACATTGTTTTAATTGAAGGCCAAACTCGTAACTCAAATATTCGCCTCCGCGATCAGATCATAGAAACTTTATTTTCATGTTACAATGATTTTCCATTTCACTCTGAAATTCTTTGAACTTTTCAAATGTTTCAGACTTGTCTTTCATTAAGTAGATATACACATATCTGCTCAAATCATATGTGAAGGTCAGAAAATAACGATACCCGCCGTGAGCCTCAACACTCATCGGACCGCATACATCGGTATTCATTATTTCCAATAAGTCAGTTGCTCGCTCCATTGTTCCGGAGAATGGAGTCTTAGTCATCTTGCCCATGAGGCATGGTTTGCAAGCATCAAATGATTCATAATCAAGTGATTCCAAAAGTCAATCTGCATGGAGTTTCTTCATGCGCTTTACACCAATATGACCTAAACGGCAGTGCCACAAATATGTTGCACTATCATTATCAACTTTGCATCTTTTGGCATCAATATTATGAATATGTGTTTCGCCACGATCGAGATTCAACAAAAATAGACCACTCTTCAAGGGTGCATGACCATAAAAGATATTACTCATATAAATAGAACAACCATTATTCTCTGATTTAAATGAATAACTGTCTCGCGTCAAACAAGATCCAGATATAATGTTCATGCTCAATGTTGGCACCAAATAACAATTATTCAGGTCTAAAACTAATCCCGAAGGTAGATGTAGAGGCAGCGTGCCGACGGTGATCACATCGACCTTGTAACCATTCCTAACGCGCATCGTCACCTCGTCCTTAGCCAATTTTTGTTTAATCCGCAGCCCCTGTTTTGAGTTGCAAATATGAGCAACATAACCAGTATAAAATACTCAGGCACTTCTATGAGCATTAGTAAGGTACACATCAATAACATGTATATCGAATATACCTTTGTTCACTTTGCCATCCTTCTTATCCGCCAAATACTTGGGGCAGTTCCGCTTCCAGTGTCCAGTCCCTTTGCAGTAGAAGCACTCAGTTTCAGGCTTAGGTCCAGACTTGAGCTTTTTCCCGGCAGTGGCAGCTTGCTTGCCATTCTTCCTGAAGTTCCCATTCTTTCCTTTGCCCTTTTTCTTGAAACTAGTGTTCTTGTTAACCATCAACACTTGATGCTCCTTCTTGATTTCTACCTCCGCAACTTTGAGCATTGCGAATAGCTCGACGATAGTCTAGTCCCTCCCTTGCATATTATAGTTCATCACGAAGCTCTTGTAGCCTTGTGGCAGTGATTGGAGAACTCTGTCAATGACACAATCAACTAGAAGATTAACTCCCATCTGAGTCAAGTGATTGTAATACCCAGACATTTTGAGCATGTGTTCACTGACAGAACTGTTTTCCTCCAACTTGTAGCTATAGAACTTGTTGGAGATTTCATATCTCTCAACTCGGGCATTTGCTTGAAATATTAACTTCAATTCCTGGAACATCTCGTATGGCATGACGTTCAAAACTTCTTTGAAGTCCCGATTCTAAGCGATAAAGCATGGCACATTGAACTATAGAGTAGTCATCATATCGAGCTTGCCAGGCGTTCATAACATCAACATCTACTCCTGCAGCAGGCCTTTCACCTAACGGTGCATCAAGAACATAATTTTTCTGCGCAGCAATGAGGATAATCCTCAAGTTACGGACCCAGTCCGTGTAGTTGCTACCATTATCTTTCAACTTAGCTTTCTCTAGGAACGCATTAAAATTCAAGGGAACGGTAGCACGGGCCATTGATCTACTACATAGATACGCAAAAACTATTAGGACTAGGTTCATCACAAATTAAGTTCAATTTAATCATATTACTTAAGAACTCCCACTTAGATAGACATCCCTCGAGTCATCTAAATGATCATGTGATCCATATCAACTAAACCATGTCTGATCATCATGTGAGATGGAGTAGTTTTCAATAGTGAACATCTCTATGTTGATCATATCTTTTGGTCTGGGTGTTCCAATGCCATGTATGTACATGCTAGGCTCGTCAAGTTTAACCTTAGTATTCCGCACGTGCAAAACTGTCTTGCACCCGTTGTATGTGAACGTAGAGCTTATCACACCCGATCATCACGTGGTGTCTCAGCAGGACGAACTGTCGCCATAGTGCATACTCAGGGAGACCACTTATACCTTGAAATTTTAGTGAGGGATCATCTTATAATCTTACCGCCGTACTTAGCAAAATAAGATGCATAAAAGATAAACATCACATGCAATCAAAATATGTGACATGATATGGCCATCATCATCTTGTGCCTTTGATCCCCATCTCCAAAGTACCGTCATGATCTCCATCGTCACCGGCTTGACACCTTGAATTTCATACAATAAAGTGACAACCATAAGGCTCCTGCCAGTTGCCGATAACTTTTATAAAATATGATCATCTCATACAATAACGTATATCGCATCATGTCTTGACCATATCACATCACAGCATTCGCTGCAAAAACAAATTAGACGTCCTCTACTTTGTTGTTGCAAGTTTTTCATGGCTGCTACGGGATTCTAGCAAGAACCGTTCTTACCTACGCATCAAAACCACAACGATGTTTTGTCAAGTTTTCTGTTTTAACCTCCAACAAGAACCAGCCGTAGTGAAATTCGATTCAACTAAAGTTGGAGAAACAGACACCCGCCAGCCACCTTTATGCAAAACAAGTTGCATGTCTATCGGTGGAACCAGTCTCATGAACGTGGTCATGTAAGGTTGGTCCAAGCCGCTTCATCCAACAATACCGCCGAATCAAAATAAGATTTGGTGGTAAGCAGTATGACTATCATCGCCCACAACTCTTTGTGTTCTAGTCGTGCATATCATCTATGCATAGACCAGGCTCGGATGCCACTGTTGGGGAACGTAGCATGCAATTTCAAAAAAATTCCTACGATCACACAAGATCTATCTAGAAGATGCATAGCAACGAGTGGGGGAGAGTGTTGAAGGAAATATGCCCTAGAGGCAATAATAAAGTTATTATTTATTTCCTTATTTCATGATAAATGTTTATTATTCATGCTAGAATTGTATTAACCGGAAACTTTATACATGTGTGAATACATAGACAAACATAGTGTCACTAGTATGCCTCTACTTGACTAGCTCGTTGATGAAAGATCGTTGAGTTTCCTAGGCATAGACATGAGTTGTTATTTGATTAATGGGGTCACATCATTAGGAGAATGATGTGATTGACTTGACCCATTCCGTTAGCTTAGCACTTGATCGTTTAGTATGTTGCTATTGCTTTCTTCATGACTTATACATGTTCCTATGACTATGAGATTATGCAACTCCCGTTTACCGGAGGAACACTTTGTGTGCTACCAAACGTCACAACATAACTGGGTGATTATAAAGGTGCTCTACAGGTGTCTCCGAAGGTACTTGTTGGGTTGGCGTATTTCGAGATTAGGATTTGTCACTCCGATTGTCGGACAGGTATCTCTGGGCCCACTCGGTAATGCACATCACTATATGCCTTGCAAGCATTGTAACTAATGAGTTAGTTGCGGGATGATGTATTACGGAACGAGTAAAGAGACTTGCCGGTAACGAGATTGAACTAGGTATTGAGATACCGACGATCGAATCTCGGGCAAGTAACACACCGATGACAAAGGGAACAAAGTATATTGTTATGCGGTTTGACCGATAAAGATCTTCGTAGAAATATGTGGGAGCCAATATGAGCATCCAGGTTCCGCTATTGGTTATTGACCGGAGACGTGTCTCGGTCATGTCTACATAGTTCTCGAACCCGTAGGGTCCGCACGCTTAACGCTTCAATGACAGTTATATTATGAATTTATATGTTTTGATGTACCGAAGGTTGTTCGGAGTCCCGGATGTGATCACGGACATGAAGAGGAGTCTCGAAATGGTCGAGACATGAAGATTGATATATTGGAAGCCTATATTTCGATATCGGAAGTGTTCCGGGTGAAATCGGGAATTTACCGGAGTACCGGAGGGGTTACCGAGACCCCC
>NC_057811.1:76640515-76648517 GCF_018294505.1 Triticum aestivum | reverse complement strand
AGGCGGCCAAGGCAGGGCCGCGCGCCCCTCCCCCCTAGTCCGAATAGGACAAGGATAGGAGGGCGGCGCCCCCCTTTCCTTCTTCTCCTCCACCTCTTTCCCCCTCTTCTCCTAAGGAAAAGGGAGGGAGTCCTACTCCCGGTGGGAGTAGGACTCCTCCTGGCGCGCCCCCTCCTGGCCGGCCGCACCTCCCCCTTGCTCCTTTATATACGAGGGCAGGGGGGCACCCTAGAGACAACAATTGATCGTTTGATCTTTTAGCCGTGTGCGGTGCCCCCCTCCACCATAGTCCACCTCGATAATATTGTAGCGGTGCTTAGGCGAAGCCCTGCGTCGGTAGAACATCATCATCGTCACCACGCCGTCGTGCTGACGAAACTCTCCCTCAACACTCAGCTGGATCGGAGTTCGAGGGACGTCATCGGGCTGAACTTGTGCTAAACTCGGAGGTGCCGTGCGTTCGGTACTTGATCGGTCGGATCGTGAAGACGTACGACTACATCAACCGCATTGTGCTAACGCTTCCGCTTTCGGTCTACGAGGGTACATGGACAACACTCTCCCCTCTCATTGCTATGCATCACCATGATCTTGCGTGTGCGTAGGATATTTTTTGAAATTACTACGTTCCCCAACGGTGGTATCAGAGCCTGGCTTTATGCGTAGATGTCATATGCACGAGTAGAAAACAAGTGAGTTGTGGGCGATATAAGTCATACTGCTTACCAACATGTCATACTTTGGTTCGACGGTATTGTTGGATGAAGTGGCCCGGACCAACATTACGCGTACGCTTACGCGAGACTGGTTCTACCGACGTGCTTTGCACACAGGTGGCTGGCGGGTGTCAGTTTCTCCAACTTTAGTTGAACCGAGTGTGGCTACGCCCAGTCCTTGCGAAGGTTAAAACAGCACCAACTTGACAAACTATCATTGTGGTTTTTGATGCGTAGGTAAGAACGGTTCTTGCTAAGCCCGTAGCAGCCACGTAAAACTTGCAGCAACAAAGTAGAGGACGTCTAACTTGTTTTTGCAGGGCCTGTTGTGATGTGATATGGTCAAGACATGATACTAAGTTTTATTGTATGAGATGATCATGTTTTGTAACCGAGTTATCGGCAACTGGCAGGAACCATATGGTTGTCGCTTTATTGTATGCAATGCAATCGCCCTGTAATGCTTTACTTTATCACTAAAGCGGCAGCGATAGTCGTAGAAGCATAAGATTGGCGAGACGACAATGATGCTACGATGGATATCAAGGTGTCGCGCCGGTGATGATGGTGATCATGACGGTGCTTCGGAGATGGAGATCACAAACACAAGATGATGATGGCCATATCATATCACTTATATTGATTGCATGTGATGTTTATCCTTTATGCATCTTATCTTGCTTTGATTGACGGTAGCATTATAAGATGATCTCTCACTAAATTTCAAGATAAAAGTGTTCTCCCTGAGTATGTACCGTTGCCAAAGTTCGTCGTGCCCAGACACCACGTGATGATCGGGTGTGATAAGCTCTACGTCCATCTACAACGGGTGCAAGCCAGTTTTGGACACGCAGAATACTCCGGCTAAACTTGGCGAGCCTAGCATATGCAGATATGGTCTCGGAACACTGAGACCGAAAGGTCGAGCGGGAATCATATAGTAGATATGATCAACATAGTGATGTTCACCATTGAAAACTACTCCATTTCACGTGATGATCAGTTATGGTTTAGTTGATTTGGATCACGTGATCACTTAGATGATTAGAGGGATGTCTATCTAAGTGGGAGTTCTTAAGTAATATGATTAATTGAACTTTAATTTATCATGAACTTAGTCCTGGTAGTATTAGCATATCTATGTTGTAGATCAGTTGCTCGCGTTTAGCTCCCCTGTTTTATTTTTGATACGTTCCTAGAGAAAACTAAGTTGAAAGATGTTAGTAGCAATGATGCGGATTGGATCCGTGATCTGAGGTTTATCCTCATTGCTGCATAGAAGAATTATGTCCTTGATGCACCGCTAGGTGACAGACCTATTGCAGGAGCAGATGCACACGTTATGAACGTTTGGCTAGCTCAATATGATGACTACTTGATAGTTTAGTGCACCATGCTAAACGGCTTAGAATCGGGACTTCAAAGACGTTTTGAACGTCATGGACCATATGAGATGTTCCAGGAGTTGAAGTTAATATTTCAAGTAAATACCCGAGTTGAGAGATATGAAGTCTCCAACAAGTTCTATAGCTAAAAGATGGAGGAGAATAGCTCAAGCAGTGAGCATGTGCTCAGATTGTCTGGGTACTACAATCGCTTGAATCAAGTGGGAGTTAATCTTCCAGATAAAATAGTGATTGACAGAATTCTCTAGTCACCATCACCAAGTTATTAGAACTTTGTGATGAACTATAATATGCAAGGGATGATGAAAGTAATTCCCGAGCTCTTCGCGATACTGAAATCGACGAAGGTAGAAATCAAGAAAGAGCATCAAGTGTTGATGGTTAACAAGATCACTAGTTTCAAGAAAAAGGGCAAAGGGATAGAAGGGGAAATTCAATAAGAACGGCAAGCAAGTTGCTGCTCAAGAGAAGAAGCCCAAGTCTGGACCTAAGCCTGAAACTGAGTGCTTCTACTACAAAGGGACTGGTCACTGGAAGCGGAACTGCCCCAAGTATTTGGCGGATAAGAAGGATGACAAAGTGAACAAAGGTATATTTGATATACATGTTATTGATGTCTACTTTACTAGTGTTTATAGCAACCCCGCGGTATTTGATACTAGTTCAGTTGCTAAGAGTAGTAACTCGAAACGAGAGTTACACAATGAACAGAAACTAGTTAAGGGTGAAGTGATGATGTGTGTTGGAAGCAGTTCCAAGATTGATATGATCATCATCGTACACTTCCTATACTTTCGGGATTAGTGTTGAACCTAAATAAGTGTTATTTGGTGTTTGCGTTGAGCATGAATTTGATTTGATCATGTTTATTGCAATACGGTTATTCATTTAAGTTAGAGACTAATTGTTGTTCTGTTTACATGAATAAAACCTTATATGGTTACACACCCAATGAAAATGGTTCGTTGGATCTCGATCGTAGTGATACACATATTCATAATATTGAAGCCAAAAGATGCAAAGTTAATAATGATAGTGCAACTTATTTGTGGCACTGCCGTTTAGGTCATATTGGTGTAAAGCACATGAAGAAACTCGATGCTGATGGGCTTTCTTGAATCACTTGATTATGAATCACTTGATGCTTGCGAACCATGCCTCTTGGGCAAGATGACTAAAACGCCGTTCTCCGGAACAATGGAGCGAGCAACAGATTTTTTGGAAATAATACATACTAATGTATGTGGTCCGATGAATTTTGAGGCTCGCGGCAAGTATGGTTATTTTCTGACCTTCACAGATGATTTAAGAAGATGTGAGTATATCTAGTTGATGAAACATAAGTCTGAAACATTTGAAAAGTTCAAAGAATTTCAGAGTGAAGTGAAATCATCGTAACAAGAAAATAAAGTTTCTAAGATCTGATCGCGGATTCGAATATTTGAGTTACGAGTTTGGCGTTCAATTAAAACAATGTGGAATAGTTTCACAAACTCATGCCACCTGGAACACCACAACGTAATGGTGTGTCCAAACATCGTAACCGTACTTTATTTGATATTGTGCGATCTATGATGTCTCTTACCGATTTAACACTATCATTTTGGGGTTATGCATTAGAGACAGCTGCATTCACGTTAAATTGGGCACCATATAAATCCATTGAGACGACACCTTATGAACTTTAGTTTGGCAAGAAACCAAAAAGTTGTCGTTTCTTAAAGTTTGGGGTTGTGATGCTTATATGAAAAAGTTTCATCCTGATAAGCTCAAACCCAAATCGGAGAATTGTGTCTTCATAGGATACCCAGAGGAGACTGTTGGGTACACCTTCTATCACAGATCCGAAGGCAAGACTTCTGTTGCTAAATTTGGATCCTTTCTAGAGAAGGAGTTTCTCTCGAAAGAAGTGAGTGGGAGGAAAGTAGAACTTGATGAGGTAACTGTACCTGCTCCCTTATTGGAAAGTAGGTCATCATAGAAACCGGTTCCTGTGACTCCTACGCCAATTAGTGAGGAAGCTAATGATGATGATCATGTAACTCCAGATCAAGTTACTACCGAACCTCGTAGGTCAACCAGAGTGAGATCCGCACCAGAGTGGTACAGTAATCCTGTTCTGGAGGTCATGTTACTTGACCATGACGAACCTACGAACTATGAGGAAGCAATGATGAGCCCAGATTCCGCGAAATGGCTTGAGGCCATGAAATCTGAGATGGGATCCATGTATGAGAACAAAGTGTGGACTTAGGTTGACTTGCCCGATGATCGGCAAGCCATAGAAAATAAATGGATCTTCAAGAGGAAGACGGATGCTGATAGTAGTGTTACTATCTATAAAGCTAGACTTGTCGAAAATGGTTTTTGACAAAGTTCAAGGTGTTGACTACGATAAGATTTTCTCACTCGTAGCGATGCTTAAGTCTGTCCGAATCGTGTTAGCAAATTGCCACATTTTATGAAGTCTGGCAAATGGATGTCAAAACTACATTCCTTAATGGATTTCTTAAAGAAGAGTTGTATATGATGCAACCAGAAGGTTTTGTCAATCCTAAAGGTGCTAACAAAATATGCAAGCTCCAGCGATCCTTCTATGGACTGGTGCAAGCATCTCGGAGTTGGAATATACGCTTTGATGAGTGGATCAAAGCATATAGTTTTATACACACTTGCGGTGAAGCCTGTATTTACAAGAAAGTGAGTGGGAGCACTACAGCATTTATGATAAGTATATGTGAATGACATATTGTTGATCGGAAATAATGTAGAATTATTCTGCAAAGCATAAAGGAGTGTTTGAAAGGAGTTTTTCAAAGAAAGACCTCAGTGAAGCTGCTTACATATTGAGCATCAAGATCTATAGAGATAGATCAAAACGGTTGATAAGTTTTTTCAATGAGTACATACCTTGACAAGATTTTGAAGTAGTTCAAAATGGAACATTCAAAGAAAGAGTTCTTGCCTGTGTTACAAGGTGTGAAATTGAGTAAGACTCAAAGCCCGACCACGGCAGAAGATAGAAAGAAAATGAAAGTCATTCCCTATGCCTCAGCCATAGGTTCTATAAAGTATGCCATGCTATGTACCAGATCTATTGTATACCCTACACTGATTTTGGCAAGGGAGTACAATAGTGATCTAGGAGTAGATCACTGGACAGCGGTCAAAATTATCCTTAGTGGAATAAGGATATGTTTCTCGATTATGGAGGTGACAAAAGGTTCGTCGTAAAAGGGTTACGTCGATACATGTTTTGGCACTGATCCAGATAACTCTAAGTCTTCATCTGGATACATATTGAAAGTGGGAGCAATTAGCTAAAGTAGCTCCGTGCAGAGCATTGTAGACATAGAAATTTGCAAAATACATACGGATCTGAATGTGGCAGACCCGTTGACTAAACTTCACTCACAAGCAAAACATGATCACACCTTAGTACTTTTTGGGTGTTAATCACATAGCGATGTGAACTAGATTATTGAATCTAGTAAACCCTTTGGGTGTTGGTCACCTGACGATGTGAACTATGGGTGTTAATCACATGGTGATGTGAACTATTGGTGTTAAAATCACATGGCGATGTGAACTAGATTATTGACTCTAGTGCAAGTGGGAGACTGAAGGAAATATGCCCTAGAGGCAATAATAAAGTTATTATTTATTTCCTTATTTCATGATAAATGTTTATTATTCATGCTAGAATTGTATTAACCGGAAACTTTATACATGTGTGAATACATAGACAAACATAGTGTCACTAGTATGCCTCTACTTGACTAGCTCGTTAATCAAAGATGGTTGAGTTTCCCAGCCATAGACATGAGTTGTCATTTGATTAACGGGATCACATCATTAGGAGAATGATGTGATTGACTTGACCCATTCCGTTAGCTTAGCACTTGGTCGTTTAGTATGTTGCTATTGCTTTCTTCATGACTTATACATGTTCCTATGACTATGAGATTATGCAACTCCCGTTTACCGGAGGAACACTTTGTGTGCTACCAAACGTCACAACGTAACTGGGTGATTATAAAGGTGCTCTACAGGTGTCTCCGAAGGTACTTGTTGGGTTGGCGTATTTCGAGATTAGGATTTGTCACTCCGATTGTCGGACAGGTATCTCTGGGCCCACTCGGTAATGCACATCACTATAAGCCTTGCAAGCATTGTAACTAATGAGTTAGTTGCGGGATGATGTATTACGGAACGAGTAAAGAGACTTGCCGGTAACGAGATTGAACTAGGTATTGAGATACCGACGATCGAATCTCGGGCAAGTAACATACCGACGACAAAGGGAACAACGTATGTTGTTATGCGGTTTGACCGATAAAGATCTTCGTAGAATATGTGGGAGCCAATATGAGCATCCAGGTTCCGCTATTGGTTATTGACCGGAGACGTGTCTCGGTCATGTCTACATAGTTCTCGAACCCGTAGGGTCCGCACGCTTAACGTTTCGATGACAGTTATATTATGAGTTTATATGTTTTGATGCACCGAAGGTTGTTCGGAGTCCCGGATGTGATCACGAACATGACGAGGAGTCTCGAAATGGTCGAGACATGAAGATTGATATATTGGAAGCCTATATTTGGATATCGGAAGTGTTCCGGGTGAAATCGGGATTTTACCGAAGTACCGGAGGGGTTACCGGAACCCCCCCCCGGGGGTTAATGGGCCATAGTGGGCCTTAGTGGAGAAGAGGAGAGGCGGCCAGGGCAGGGCCGCGCCCCCTCCCCCCTAGTTCGAATAGGACAAGGAGAGGGGGGCGGCGCCCCCCCTTTCCTTCTTCTCCTCCACCTCTTTCCCCCTCTTCTCCTAAGGAAAAGGGAGGGAGTCCTACTCCCGGTGGGAGTAGGACTCCTCCTGGCGCGCCCCCTCCTAGCTGGTCGCACCTCCCCCCTTGCTCCTTTATATACGGGGGCAGGGGGCACCCTAGAGAGACAACAATTGATCGTTTGATCTTTTAGCCGTGTGCGGTGCCCCCCTCCACCATAGTCCACCTCGATAATACTGTAGCGGTGCTTAGGCGAAGCCCTGCGTCGGTAGAACATCATCATCATCACCACGCCGTCATGCTGACGAAACTCTCCCTCAACACTCGGCTGGATCGGAGTTCGAGGGACGTCATCGGGCTGAACGTGTGCTAAACTCGGAGGTGCTGTGCATTCGGTACTTGATCGGTCGGATCGTGAAAACGTACGACTACATCAACCGCGTTGTGCTAACGCTTCCTCTTTAGGTCTACGAGGGTATGTGGACAACACTCTCCCCTGTCGTTGCTATGCATCACCATGATCTTGCGTGTGCGTAGGAATTTTTTTGAAATTACTACATTCCCCAACAAGTGTGTCCACGTACCCTCGTAGACCGAAAGTGGAAGCGTTAGTTTAACACGGTTGATATAGTCGAACGTCTTTGCGATCCAACCGATCAAGTACCGAATGTACGGCACCACCGAGTTCAGCACACGTTCATCTCGATGACGTCCCTCGAACTCTTGATCCAGCAAAGTGTCGAGGGGGAGTTTCGTTAGCACCACGGCGTGATGACGGTGATGGTGAAGTGATCCGTGCAGGGCTTCTCCTAAGCATTACGATAATATGACCGGAGGAGTAAACGGTGGAGGGGGGCACTTCACAGGTCTAAGAAACAATTGATGTGCTTAGAGGTGCCCCCTTGCCCCCGTATATAAAGGAGGAGAGGGGAGGAGGCCGGCCTAGGGGGCGTGCCAAGTGGGGGGAACCCACTTGGAATCCTAGTCCTATTCGCCCCCTTCCTTCTTTCGGAGGAGGAAAGGGGGAAGGGGAGGGAGAGGGAGAAGGAAAGGGGGGCGCGCCCCCTCCCCTTGTCCAATTCGGACTCCCCATG
>NC_057811.1:76601754-76640152 GCF_018294505.1 Triticum aestivum | reverse complement strand
TTCCCGTAACCTCCCGGTACTCCGATAAATACCTGAAACACTCTGGAACCATTCCAGTGTCCGAATATTATCGTCCAATATATCAATCTTTACCTCTCGCCCATTTCGAGACTCCTCGTCATGTTCGTGATCTCATCCGGGACTCCGAACAATTTTCGGTCACCAAAACACATAACTCATAATAAAAATCGTCATCGAACGTTAAGCGTGCGGACCCTACAGGTTCAAGAACTATGTAGACATGACCGAGACACATATCTGATCAATAACCAACAGCGGAACCTGGATGCTCATATTGGTTCCTACATATTCTACGAAGATCTTTATCGGTCAAACCGCAATGACAACATACGTTATTCCCTTTGTCATCGGTATGTTACTTGCCCGAGATTCGATCGTCGGTGTCTTCATACCTAGTTCAATCTCGTTACCGGCAAGTCTCTTTACTCATTCCGTAATGCATCATCCTGCAACTAACTCATTAGTCACATTGCTTGCAAGGCTTATCATTATGTGCACTACCGAGAGGGCCCAGAGATACCAATCCGATACTCGGAGTGACAAATCCTAATCTCCATCTATGCCAACCCAACAAACACCTTTGGAGACACCTGTAGAGCATCTTTATAATCACCCAGTTACGTTGTGACGTTTGATAGCACACAAGGTGTTCCTCCGGTATTCAGGAGTTGCATAATCTCATAGTCAAAGGAATATGTATAAGTCATGAAGAAAGCAATAGCAATAAAACTTAACAATCATTATGTTAAGCTAATGGATGGGTCTTGTCCATCACATCATTCTCCTAATGATGTGATCCCGTTCATCAAATGACAACACGTGTCTATGGTTAGGAAACTTAACCATCTTCGATTAACGAGCTAGTCTAGTAGAGGCATACTAGGGACACAATGTTTTGTCTATGTATTCACACATATATGATGTTTCCAGTTAATACAATTCTAGCATGAATAATAAACATTTATCATGATACAAGGAAATATAAATAACAACTTTATTATTGCCTCTAGGGCATATTTCTTCGGCAAATTTATTCTACTATACATGGTCAAATGTTTTCTATATATGCAACTTTTTTGCTAAGTCATCTACTAGCTCTACAACATCTTGTGCAAATTTACATTCATACATATACTAAGCCATCTACAACATCTAGTAAAAAACAATCTATGAAAAAAAAGATGAACAAAATTTGTGTGTGTGTGCGTGTGTTTGTGTGTGCACCGACGGCGGTGCTGCGGCTTCGATTTCAGGGAGGAGAGGGGGGAGAGGGGCTCACAGTGGGCGAGGTCGAGGTGATGGTGACAGTGAGGTCAAGGGAGGAGAGGGGCCGGCGAGGTCGAGGCGACGGCGAGGCAAGGCGACGGCGAGGTTGAAGGCGGGCAGCCTGGCGGCGGTTGGGGCATCGGGGAGATGGGCTTTGGAAAATTTCCAAAGTGCACGATTATATACAGAGACCTTTAGTCCTGGTTGGTGGCTCCAACCGGGACTAAAGTTACCCTTTAGTCCCAGTGGGAGCCACCAACCGGGACTAAAGGTGAATTTTCACCAGGCCAAGCGGCGGGAAGCCCAGGCCTTTAGTCCCGGTAGGTGGCTCGTACTGGGACTAAAGGGGGGGCCTTTAGTCCCGGTTGGAGCCACCAACCAGGACTAAAGGCATGTGCTTCCCATGTCGAAAGTTTAGTCCCACCTCGCTAGGTGAGAGGAGCTCGCAGTGGATTATAAGCCCCGCCGCGGCTTCCCTGTTGAGCTCCTCTCTAAAGCAGGCCTGTGTGGGCCTAACGAACCTGTCCTGTCCTATGGGGCCTACTTGCCCTGCAGGCCTGCATCCTGGCCCAATTAGTAGTTAGGTTTCTAATCGTATCCAGGCCGTGGCGGCCTAGTTGGCGGGAATTTTATTTATTTATTTTTCCAGTTTTTTTGGTTTTTACTATATTTATTTTCTTTTGTTTCTACTTATAGCCAAATATATAGAGTTTTTGGGTGAATCTTTTTTCTTTAGGTCACAAAAATTATAAACTTTCTATTTGTGCTAGTAGTTTTCAAATTTTAATAGTTCAAATTTGAATTATTTGAAATTTATGTGAATCACTAGTTTGTGGATAACTTTACTTTAAAAATAGATTTTTGAGTGATTCTTTTTTCTGCTGTTTAATATTAGTGTGTTTTATCATTATATTCAATTTGGTAATTCTTAAGTTATTTTAAATGGGTGTATTCATCCAAAACAGTTTATGTTTAGTTCTTTTAGTTTTATAGCTCCAATAATTCATTAAATGCATGAAAAATAGTGAATGAAGCCAGAAACGGTTGAAAATTGATGATATGGCTTTGAATGGTGGATGTTAAACGCACAAAAAATCTGGAGTTGAAATAAGTTTAAAAAAATGAAATGCCTTTGTAAGAGATGAGTTTTCGTCCGGTTTGTACACGAAGTGCATCCAGTTTTTGCCGTAACCCTCTCAACTTTTTAGCACATGCTATGTGGGCGAAATGATGATGCCATGCCAACTTTCAACCTTTTCAGAGTTCATTTGTAGTGCTTCAATTTCGGGGTCATTTAGCTAAAAAAATCAGTAAATGGATGAAAAATAGCGAATGAAGTCAGAAAGGATTGAAAATTGATGATGTGGCTTTGAATGGTGCATATTGAACGCAGAAAAAGTCTGGAGTTGAAATAAGTTCAAAAAATGAAATGCCTTTGTAACAGACGAGTTTTCATCCGAAACCCTAATACTTTGAAAGAGATTGTCCATTTGGTATATGAAGTGCATCCAGTTTTTGCCGTAACCCTCTCAACTTTTTAGCACATCCTATGTGGGTGAAATGATGATACCATGCCAACTTTCAACCTTTTCAGAGTTCATTTGTTGTGCTTTTCAATTTCAGGGTCATTTACCTAAAAAAATCATTAAATGCATGAAAAATAGTGAATGAAGTCAGAAAGGGTTGAAAATTGATGATGTGGCTTTGAATGGTGCATGTTGAACGCACAAAAAGTCTGGAGTTCAAATCAGTTTAAAAAATGAAATGCCTTTGTGACAGATGAGTTTTCGTCCGAAACCCTAATAGTTCGAAAGAGATTGTCCATTTTATACACGAAGTGCATCCAATTTTTGCCGTAACCCTCTCAACTTTTTAGCACATGTTATATGGGTGAAATGATGATACCATGCGAACTTTCAAACTTTTCGGAGTTCATTTGTAGTGCTTTTCAATTTCAGGGTCATTTAGCTAAAAAAATAGTAAATGCATGAAAAATAGCGAATGAAGTCACAAAGGATTGAAAATTGATGATGTGGCTTGAATGGTGCATATTGAACGAACAAAAAGTCTGGAGTTCAAATAATTTAAAAAAATGAAATGCCTTTGTAACAGATGAGTTTTCGTCCGAAACCCTGATACATCGAAAGAGATTGTCCATTTTGTACACGAAGTGCATCTAGTTTTTGCTGTAACCCTCTCAACTTTTTAGGACATGCTATGTGGTTGAAATGTGAAGGAAATATGCCCTGGAGGCAATAATAAAGGTTTTAATTGTATTTCCTTATATCATGATAAATGTTATTATTCATGCTAGAATTATATTAACCGGAAACTTAGTACATGTGTGAATACATAGACAAAAGAGAGTGTCCCTAGTATGCCTCTAGTTGACTAGCTCGTTGATCAACGATGGTTAAGTTTCCTGACCATAGACATGTGTTGTCATTTGATTAACGGGATCACATCATTAGAGAATGATGTGATGGACAAGACCCATCCGTTAGCTTAGCATTATGATCGTTTAGTTTTATTGCTATTGCTTACTTCATGACTTATACATATTCCTCTGACTATGAGATTATGCAACTCCTGAATACCGGAGGAACACTTTGTGTGCTATCAAACGTCACAGCGTAACTGGGTGATTATAAAGATGCTCTACAAGTGTCTCCAAAGGTGTTTGTTGAGTTGGCATAGATCAAGATTAGGATTTGTCACTCCGTGTAGCAGAGAGGTATCTCTGGGCCCTCTCGGTAATGCACATCACTATAAGCTTTGGAAGCAATGTGACTAATGAGTTAGTTACGGGATGATGCATTACGGAACGAGTAAAGAGACTTGCCGGTAACGAGATTTAACTAGGTATGATGATACCCATGATGAAATCTCGAGCAAGTAACATACCGATGACAAAGGGAATGACGTATGTTGTTATGCGGTTTGACAGATAAAGATCTTCGTAGAATATGTAGGAACCAATATGAGCATCCAGGTTCTGCTATTGGTTATTGATCGGAGATGTGTCTCCGTCATGTCTACATAGTTCTCGAACCCGTAGGGTCCGCACGCTTAACGTTCGATGACGATTTGTATTATGAGTTATGTGTTTTGGTGACCAAAGTTTTTTTGGAGTCCCGTATGAGATCACGTACATGACGAGGTGTCTGGAAATGGTCGAGAGGTAAAGATTGATATATTGAAAGGTTATATGCGGACACCGGAATGGTTCTGATAAGGTTCGGGGATTTTTCGGAGTATCGGGAGGCTACCGGAACCCCCCGGGAAAGTTAATGGGCCATAGTGGAGGAGAGGAGACAGGCCACGAGAGGTGGCGGGTGCCCCCCTAGCCCCAATCCGAATTGGACAAGGGGAGGGGGCGTGGCCCCCCTCTTTCCTTCTCCCTCTCCCTCCTTTCCCCTTTCCCCCTCTCCATTGGAAGGAAAGGGGGGCCGAATCCTACTAGGAACGGAGTCCTAGTAGGACCCCCCCTCTTGGTGCGCCCCCTTGGGCCGGCCTCCTCCTCACCCCCTCTTTTATATACGTGGGCAGGGGCACCCCAAAGGCACAACAGTTGTTTCTTAGCCGTGTGTGGTGCCCCCTCCATAGTTACCACCTCGGTCACATTGTCGTAGTGCTTAGGCAAAGCCCTGCACGGATCACATCACCAACACCGTCGCCACGCCGTCGTGCTGACGGAACTCTCCCTCGACCCTCTACTGGATCAAGAGCTCGAGGGACGTCATCGAGCTGAACGTGTGCTGAACACAGAGGTGCCATACATTCGGTACTTGCATCGGTTGGATCATGAAGACGTTTGACTACATCAACCGCGTTAACAAAATGCTTCCGCTTTCGGTCTACGAGGGTATGTGGACACAATCTCCCCTCTCGTTGCTATGCATCTCCTAGATAGATCTTGCGTGATCGTAGGAATTTTTTGAATTACTACGTTCCCTGATATGTCTCCAATGTATCTATAATTTATGAAGTATTCATGCTGTTATTTTATCATTCTTGGATGTTTTACAATCATTTTATAGGAACTTTATATCATTTTTTGGGACTAACCTATTGACCCAGTGCTAGTTGTTGTTTTTTGCTTGTTTTGTACATCGCATGAAATGAATATCAAACAAAGTCCAAGCGCAACGAAACTCCACGGAGATTTTTTATGGACCATAAGACACCCATTGGGCCAGAGCAGCACCTGGGAGGTGCCCCGAGGGGGGCACAACCCACCAGGGCGTGCCCAGGTGGGTTGTGCCCAGGTGGGTTGTGCCCACCTCGGTGGCCTCCCGCAGCCCCTCTTTGCACTATAAATTCCCAAATATTTCGAAACCCATCGGGGTTAACCTAGATCATAAGTTCCGCCGCCGCAAGGCTCTGTGCCCACAGGAAACCAATCTAGACCTGTTCCGGCACCCTGCCGGAGGGGGGAATCATCTCCGGTGGCCATCTTCATCATCCCGGCGGCCACCACGATGAGGAGGGAGTAGTCCACCCTCGGGGCTGAGGGTTTGTACCAGTCGTTATGTGTTTAATCTCTCTCTCTCTCGTGATCTATGTCATGGGCTTTGTTAATATAGTCGGATCATATGATGTTTCTCCGCTCTATATCCTTGTTGTGATGAATTGAATCTTTACCCTTTGAAGTTTTGTCTTGTCGGATTGAATATTCAGATATGAGAACACATGATGTATGTCTTACGGTATGAATACTTGAGGTGACAATGGGGTATCATATTGATTCACTTGATATATGTGTTTTGGCATTCAACTCGCGGATTCCCGCGGTGACATTGGGATAATCTATGCATAGGGGTTGATGTATGTTTTTATTATCTTTTCTCCGATATAAACTTTGGGGTTACTTTGTAGTTCTTTTGTGGATTGAGTATTATGAATATGAATTTGATTTGGTGTTATTTTAGTACGAACTCTAGGATAGATCGAACGGAAAAAATAGTTTGTGTTATTTTAGTACGAACTCTTGAATAGATCGAACGGAAAGAATAGCTTTGAGGTGGTTTCGTACCCTACAAACAATTTATATCTTTTGTTCTCCGCTAATAGGAAATCGGGAGTGATTCTTTATTGCACTTTGAGGGATAATCATATGATCCAACTATGTTAGCATTTTTGAGAGATTGCACTAGCGAAAGTACGGACCATAGGCCTTGTTTTCAAGCATTGCAATACCGTTTTTGTGCCCGTTTACTATTTGCTACCTTGCTGTTTTTATTTATTCATATTATAAAAATATATTCTTCGCCAAACTAGTGCACCTATACAATTTGCCATTGTATTGGGTGTGTTGGGGACACAGGAGATTTCTTGTATTTGGTTGTAGGGTCGTTTGAGAGAGACCATCTTCATCCTACATCTCCCACGGATTGATAAACCTTAGGTCATCAACTTGAGGGAAAATTGCTACTGTCCTACAAAACTCTGCGCTTGGAGGCCCAACACGAGTCTACAAGAATAAAGTTGTGTAGTAGACATCAAGCTCTTTTGTGGCGCCGTTGCTGGGGAGGTGAGTGCTTGAAGGTATATCTTTAGATCTTGCAATTGAATCTTTTAGTTTCTTATTTATCACTAGTTTGGTCTATAAAAGAAAACTGCAAAAACAAAAATGGAATTTAGGTTGCATCATATTATTGATCATCTTGATAATATCTTTCTTGAAAATGATGGTTCAGAAAATTGTGCTCAATTGTTAGAAGAAGAAGTCAATAAAATGCTTGGCACAAAATATTTGAATGATGAGCATGATTGCAATGTTATTAGTGTGAATTCTTTGAATATCCAAAATGCTAACGATGATTGGACAATTCATGACAAAAATGTTTCTTATAAGCATGTCACTTTTTGCGGAGTGAATTGGGAGTGCCTTTGCACACCAAAAAGGGAAGATAGATTTTGTAGGAAGCATAAATATTTAGAAACGAAAAAGTTGCAAGAGAGGCCAGATGATTGTGCTGAAAGATGTAATTTTTCGCCATCCTTGTGAACTTTGCAATGAACTTGGTCATTTAAATCTCCAATGCAAATTATTACATGATCAAATCGTGTCCAAAATTTTTGATAACTTGATTACCATTGAGCATCATAAAGAGCTTAGTCTTCTTTTGGGGTTTGAAGAAATGAAACGTATAACTAAGGATTTTCCAAATCCCGAGAGGTTTCTTGATTTTGATCTATGTTTTGTGCGGTAAATTGCATTGAGAATCCTTATATTGCCAACTACCTAGAGACAAGAAAACAAATGGAATATGAATAGAGTGCTAATGAAAGGGAAAATGTTTCCCAATACTCTCCTAGTGTTTATTATGATGAATCAGGTAACGAGGAGGAGCTTCCTATCCAATCAATCTCTTGAACAAGAAGCTTGAAAAAATTAATTAAACCCACACATGATGTGGTGAAGAAGAAGAAAAGAAGAAAGAATAAAGGTAAAAAAGTATCTCTCCCAAATAATGTTGCTCCTATCACCACTGTGCCTCATGAAAGTGAATCAAATATGTCGATGGATGATGATGATATTGAGTATGATTTTTTGATACCTACTACTTTTTGTAATGATTATGATTGGGAAGACAAAGATATCCCCTGTGATCTTGAAAATCTTTTTAGCACTTGCTTGGAAGAATATGATAATAATGTTTGCTATACTATTGGTGCCATTCGTGCTATTGATAAGAATGATTGTGATGATATGCAAAACCACAAGCTTGGGGATGCTATGTTTAATGAGTATGACATGTTTGAAGATTTCTTTGCTAGAAATAATGCTTGTCCTAAGCTTGGGGATGCTTTGCTTAATGAATATGCTCCTTTGATTCCTTCTACTTTCGATAAGAAAATTTATTATGATGATAGCATGCCCCCTATTTATGATGATTACATTGATAAAGGTGGGTTTAGAAGAGTGTCAACTCTAGGTAATATTGATTCCACTATTTTGGAGGGTGTTGAATCTTATTACAATATTGATGAAAGTGGATTTGGATAAGTCATGACTTTATTTAGTGATACATCCACTATTTTGGAAGAGGTTTCAATTGACTAGGACAATAAAGTTGCTATCTATGATGATTATTATGATGACATGTATGCCATAAAGAGTGATAAATCTTCTATGCTTGTGCATCATGAAAAGAGTTCTATATGTGATAGTTATATTGTTGAATCCATTCATGATGTTTCTGAAAATTATTATGAGGAAGGAAGTTATGCTCTTACATATCTCAATAATATCAAGTTTCTTCTCTATGTGTTGATTGTTTTGAAGTTGCACTTGTTTTGCCTTCCTATGCTAGTTGATTCTTGCTCCCATAAGTTGTTTGCTCACAAAATCCCTATGCATAGGAAGTGGCTTAGACCTAAATGTGCTAGTCATATGCTTCATGATGCTCTCTTTATGTTTCAATTCTTATCTTTTGTGCGAGCATCATTGAAATCATCATGCCTAGCTTAAAAGGCATAAAAGAAAAGCGCTTGTTGGGAGACAACCCAACACTTTTACCTACTGTTTTTGTGTGTTCACATGATTATTCTAATGTAGTAATCATGCTTTATTGCTTTTGTTTCAATAAAGTGCCAAGTAAAGCCTTTGGGATCATGTTGGGTGATAGTTGATTTGACCCTGCTGAAAAACAGAAACTTTTGCGCTCACGAAAATAAGTCTCATTTTTAACAGAAGAGTGTTTTGAGTTGATTCTTTTTGAAGAAGTTTAATATACAAATTGATCATGTGGTCCTAATTTTTTCATAATTTTTTAGTAGCAGAAGTATGGTTTGAGTACAGATTACTACCGTCTGTCCTGTTTTTGACAGATTCTGTTTTCAATGCATAGTTTGCTTGTTTTCTAGTTTCTATGGCTTATATTGCTCAATATAAATTGTGGAAATGATATGCTATAGTAGGAATTATGTGGAAACAATTATGAATCTTGTCTTTGACAGTACCAAAGTGAAATGGTTTGCCCTTTATCATACTAACCTATCTCACAAAGTTTCGTTAAGTTTTGCGTGATTGAAGTTTTCAAGTTTTGGGATAAGATATCGATATGAGGAGAATAAGGAGTGACAATACCCTAAGCTTGGGGATGCCCAAGGCACCCCAAGATAATATTCAAGGAATATCCAAGCAACTAAGCTTGGGGATGCCCCGGAAGGCATCCCCTTTTTCATCTCCAACATTATCGGTAACCTCACTTGAAGCTATGTTTTCATTCGTCACATGATATGTGTTTTACTTGGAGCATCAATTTATTTTGTTAGGACTTGCTTGCATTTATTTATAATAAGGTTTTGCATCTTTTATTTCAATAAAAGTGGCATTGATAGCATTTGCCATGCTTATCTTGCAAGTATACATGTTGCTGTCTGAAAACAGAAAGTTTATCGATGTTGCAAAAATTCCCGAGGAAAGTCAGAATGTGATAAAATGTTGAAATTTTTTGCATAATAAGCTCTGATAAATTTTGTACAGTGTGGTAGAATTTCATAATGTTTGGAGTTGAATAAATATTGATACTCTTGCATTCTTTATAAATTGTACTGTTTTGGCAGATTGCTATTATGTTTGCATTATTTGCATATGTTTGTGTATTTAATTATTCTATTTGAGGATAGGAGTATTAAATATGCAGAGGCATTTAGTATGCAATGTTGAATAATAATTTAGTGATTTTCTACAATAGAGAATGATAAGGTTTTTGCATTGGTTTATACCAACTTATCTCACGAGTTCTTGTTTAGTTTTGTGTGGATGAAGCTTTTGAGATTTAGGAAAACCGTGAAATAAAACAAATTAAGGAGACACAAAAGCTCAAGCTTGGGGATGCCCAAGGCACCCCAAGATAATATTTCAAGAAGTCTCAAGCAGCTAAGCTTGGGGATGCCCTAGTAGGCATCCCACCTTTCTTCTTCAACAATTATCGGTTAGTATCGGTTGAGCCTAAGTTTTTCCTTCTTCACATGAGTTGTGCTATTCTTAGAATGTCATTTTATCTCTGTTTTACTTGCTGTTTTAATAAAATACTTAGATCTGAAAGTGTTTAAATAAAATAGAGTCCTCAAATAGTTGCCAAGGAGGCTAAGTAAGCGGCTTTCACATCCCGTCAATGAAGCTCTTTTATTTGGAATTGCTCTTGTGCTTCACTTATATCCTGTGAGTAAATTGTTGAATAAATTGAATGTCATGAAATTGATAGCTAATCATGCCTAGTGGTAGCTTCACATTGGGTTTAGAAAGTGAAATTTTTTGAGGCTTGACAATCACAATTTTGGTCATACAAGCAATTCACGAATAATTAGTATAAGGAAGAGAACTTTCACATGCAAATACACTATCCTGGAAATCTTTTGTGATTGTGAGCCCCCATAAAAATATTATATGCCAAAATTGTTGACGTTGGACAAGGAAGACGACGTAATGATTTATGTTTGTTCATATTCACATAGAAGTTATATTGTCATAGATCCTTCAACATGTGGTGCTTGCCCCCCCCCCATCTTTGCTAGCCAAAAATTCCACACCAAGTAGAGATACTACTTGTGCATCCAAAAACCCTTAAACCTAAATCTTATTTTCAAGAGTCCACCATACCTACCTAAGGATTGAGCAAGATCCTTCAAGTAAGTTGTCATCGATGCAATAAGGCAATAAAATAGCATCGTACGAACTTGTGATGGCAAAGCAATAAAAGCAATGGACTGCATAACAAATGTTGCTATCATAAAGGCAATATAACGTGACATTCTTTTGCACCAAGGAGTTGAGCATACAAACAAATAAGCGCATGGCAACCTCTGCTTCCCTCTGCGAAGGGCCTATCTTTTACTTTTTAGTATTTACTTTTATGCAAAGAGTCAAAGTTTTTCTCTCTGTTCCTTTCTATTTTTCTCTTTTGGCAAGCATCATGTGGTGAGGGAAGATCTAGGCACAAATGTCCAGTTGAATATGGGTCCGGTTGGTACGTTGTGAGGCAAAACAATAAGCCCCTATCTTTCTATGTGTCCGGTTGAAACGTTTTGCTCATGTGTATGCGGTGAGTGTTAGCAATCATAGAAAGACTATATGATGGTTGAGTGTGTGGAGCTCTTACTTAAACTCTGTTGAGTAAGTTGAATTGTAATTGCTTGGTGACTAAGAACATAGGTTGTTGAGTTTCAAGAGAGTTCATTTTTTGAACCTTAACATGTGAATTGGTTGCTAATATAACATGAGAAGTTTTATAAGAAAGATTGCTGTTATGATGCTAGGAAAAGTGATTAAACTTGTCATTGATCACACTGTCGGGGGTTGGGTGCGACATATGTCAATGGATGGCTTATCATGGTGGCAGCGAGTAGAACGTCGCCGGTGCCTGGAAGCGGGATGAGGCGTAGACACGAACGCCGGCACACTTTACCTAGGTTCGGGGCTCTCCTAGGAGATAACACACCTTGTCCTGCTCTCCGGGGTCTCCGCATGTTCACTAAGGCACTAGTGAGTACAAAATGGTGCTCCTCGAGCTGTTTGCTAGAGGTAGAAGAAGGCAAGGCTTGCTCTCCCCTCCCCTTAGGTGCTGGTCTAATTCTAACGGGTTGGAACCCTTTGCATGGGTGCCCTGGGGGGTTTATATAGGCATGCCCCCAGGGGTACAATGGTAATCTGGCCGGGTGTGGGATCCGGCTGTCAGTCTCTCTGGTCGCCCGCTTCTCCGCCGGCTGCTGGGGCCCGCCGCCTGGTGGGCCCTGCCGACTGGTCTGGTACGGAGCTGACAGGCCGCTCCCGCCGCTTGCGGGTCTTGCCGGCTGCTGATTACTCTAGCCGTGATGCTAATGACACAGGCTTGGTCAGGGGGGCGTGGCTACAGTCCCGCCGTCTGGTGGGAGATCACTGTAGCCACTCCATGTCTTATCTGGTTAATGGTGCGCGGGCCCCAAGGGGGAATGGGCCGCCTGCTGGAATCCGGCCCCCCTCAAGTCCGACTGGTTAGGCCTCCGCCGTCTTCCGGGCTCTCGCTGCCTGGTATGGCCCGCCGCCTGCTGGCCGTACCGACAGGCCGTCGTGGGAGCAGGGCTCAGCCTGCCTACAGTGACGTCAGGGACGGAGTGGCAACAGTGTCGCGCCGGGCGGAGATCTCCGCCCGTACGGGACACTGTGGCCACGCCCGTCCCTGGATACGGGAGGGATGGGCTTCACTGTTGCCTTGCCCCGTCTTATCTTCTTAATGGGGGCGCAAACTTTGAGGGCGCCATGGGCCTACTACTAGGAGTCGGCCTCTCTGCAGGTCGCTAGCTAGGAGTCGGCCCGTCTTGGAGCCGCCTTCCTGAGCATGGCCGTCTTCAGGCAGGCAGCCGTTCCGCCAGCCGGCCTCCAGAAGGCGGCGCTTCATCTCGACGTCTTGAGGGGCGCAGCCAGCCCTGATGCCTTGAAAGGTTCTGGGACTCGGGTTGGGCTACCTGTGGCCCATTACTCCGACAGTAGTCCCCGAAGCTGGTGAGGTGCCGCGGCCGAGGAGCCGAGGAGCCTCAATAGTTTCCTCCTCCGGGTGCTCTGGATGGAAGCTTCATCCGACTCCTGGCATGCCGCCTGATGGGGAGTCGGCCGCGTCCAGTCGGATCCGTCTGGAATATTTAACGCAACGGCAGGAACTAGGTGGCGTGCTAGGTAAGCTTCTAGGCCCGCCGCTTGTCATGGGCGTGCCGCGTGGCTCCAGCCAGCCAGGCCAGCCTGCCAGCCCACGCGCATGATGGGACGCGACTGCGGGCTAGGCCCGCCACCACCGGGCCTCGGCACGCGAGCGGATCCGCTGCAGCCGAGGCGGGTGGTTGGGTTTCTCCGCGGAGTTACTGCGCGCAGTAACTCGCGCGGTAAAGGTGGGAATGTGGGGTCGTGGGCATAGTTAATCCCATGATCCCACGCCTGCCCCCTCGGCTTCATAGCCCGCAGGCTATAAGTAGGGGAAGGAGAGGGAGCGAAAAAGCACGCGCGCCCCTCCACTCCATTTTCCCTCCTTCTTCCTCTTGCCGCAGTGCCCCCGAGCTCCACCGGAGTGCCACCGCTGCTCATCTCCGAGCCCTCTTGGCCCCGCCCCAATCTCAGCTCTCCCGCCGCACCGTTCTTTTCGTCGAACCCTCCATGGCGCGCGAGCATGGAGGGGACTGGGACGGGTCGAACGTCCATGAAGACCACATCGCTTTCCTCCGTGACACGCGGCGTCTCCCCGGCGCGGGCTATGTGAAGGAGCGCGTGCCGCCGGAGGGAGAGATCTCGCCGGTGCCGAGGGAGGGTGAGTGGGTCGTCTTCCGCTCGCACTTCATCCGCGGCTTTGGCCTGCCGGCGAGCGGCTTCCTCCGCTCGTTCCTCGAGTTATATCACCTCCAACCTCATCACCTCACGCCTAACACGATGATGCTCCTGGCCGCCTTCGTCACGATGTGTGAAGGCTATCTCGGCATCCTCCCCACCATCGAGCTGTGGGGAGCATTCTTCTACACCAAGCTGGGCACCTCCGTCTGGGAGGTGGCTGCCCAGTGCGGTGCTTTTCATCGTGGTGCGCCGGCCGTCTTTGAAGAACGCCTTCCCCACCATCAAGCTGCCACAGTCAGTCAAGATGTGGCAGCAATCTTACTTCTACGTGGAGAACATGGACCCGGCCGTCGACTTCCTCAACCTGCCGGCTTATGTAGCCGGCCCGCCGGTTGAGCCTCGGGCCAGCTGGGGCTACAAGCCGAAGACGGTGTTCGCAGACGGCGCCGCCGCCATTCAACGACTCCGGGAGCTGACCAACACCGAGGGCCTCAAGGAGACCAACTTGTTGGTTGCCTTCGTCGCGCGCCGGGTTCTCCCACTCCAAGGCCAGCCTCACCTGATCAGCCAGATGAGCGGGCATCGCGACCCATGCCGGCTGAGCACCAAGGAGATGCCGGCTCCCGAGGTGGCCAACTTGGTGAACGAAATCTCCGGCTTCAAGATGGAGGGGTCTTGGCAGTTCGGCAAGCCGCCGTACTCTCGCGCGGACCTGCCACCTGCCATAAGTCTTTCGGTCTCTCCTTTCTTTAATACTTCCTCTTGATTCCGTCTGGTGGTCTTGAGCAGTCGAACTTTGGGATGCAGATATACATGTCTCCGGCGACGGCTGTTGTCGTGGGGCCGGGTGGTGACTACGCACCGGACCGGGCCGTGAGCGACGTGGACGACCCCGACTTGGGGGCAGCCGCCTTGGAGGACACCGCTACAGGCGGCGTCTATGGAGCCGGTGGCTCCGAGGAAGGCGGGATCGAGACCTGGCCCAACGACGACGATGAGGAAGACGAGCCGCGCCCTTCACGAGGGGCGGGCAAGGCGGACGCGGGCCCCTCCGCCGAGCCGACAACTCGAGGCAGCACGCGGAAGCGAAAACAGGGCGCTGTCTTGTTTGGCAGCGTGCCGAAGAAGGCCAAGAACCCGGCTGCCGTGACCCGGAAGAAGGTGGCCGCCGCGAAGGCGGCCAAATTTCAGAAACTTCCGAAGGAGCCTCCCATGGTGTCGGCGTAAGTATCTTTTCTTGAACTTTCCTTTTTTCCTTGTTGATCCTCTCTGAATTTCCTTTGCTTTATTTTCTTGACATAGGGGCCCACTCTCTCTAGAGAAGTCGGCTGCCGCCTCCATCGTTGGGTCGGCGGAGACCTCTTCCACCACCCAGCGAATTGATCCGGCCGCCAACCTCTGGGAGGCGACAGAGCGAAACACGTGGGAGGCGCGGGAGGAGCAGGAGGCTTCCTGCCTGCAGAAGGCGGAGGCCGCCACCTTGAAGAAGCTGGCAGAGGTCGAGGCTGCCACCGCAGCGAAGAAGCAGTCCGAGGAAGCCGCGCGCCGCCAGTCGGCGATATTCGTCACCCCCCTTAACTCCGCGCCGCCACCATCAGAATTCGTGGCGCCGACTGGGGGAGCCGGCGACGAGCACCCGATCATGGAGAGGGACGGCGGTGATGTCGTCATGCCGGACGTAATCGTGCCCCGGCCGCCGCCTTCTAAGGAGGCGCGAGACAAGCAGCCAGCTGATCCACCGGCGCCACCAGCCGGAGACGAGATGGCGACGGACCCAACTCCTGAGGTCCGCACCCCGACGCATTATCGGCTTGCAAAGGTGGCTTCAGCGCCACGCCCGTAGGAGACCACTGCCGTGAGCTCTTCAATCCCGGACGCTGAGGCGACCAGCGCCGCGCCCACTGTGTGGGTGCGGGGAGGTGGGACGGGCCCTTTGAACACGGCGATCCTAGACATCCAAGCCAAGCTTCAGGCGGAGGCCGACGCTCTTAAGCATTGCAACAATGCGTTCTTGGAGTCGCGAGCAGCCGTCCGGGTATACCTCTTTCTTTTTGACTTTTATACTTCTTCGTGGGGGCGCACCCACTGGGTGTAGTCCCTGAGTTTCGGGCCAGCTGCTGAGCAGGCGGCTCGGAACTTTAATTGGCAAGCTCCGAGTACTAATATTATCTGATATCTTCATCGCAGGATTATCGCAACCTCCGTGCAACCGTCTTCAACTCCAAGGTCCAGGGGCTAACTCAACGGACCGCTGACTTGTCAGAAAGCTGGAGTAAGTCTTTGTTTCTTTCTTTGCGGGGGCGCGCTGGCGCACCCGCGGGCTGTAGTCCTCGAGATTCGGGCGGACTGCTGAGCAGTCGGGCCGGATCTCCCCGGCGACTGTCCTTCTTTTCGTTTATATTGATGACTTCTTTCTCTGCAGGGGCGCACTGGCGCACCCGCGGGCTGTAGTCCCCGAGAATCGGGCCAACTTCGCGGCAACTATATCTCTCTTTGTTGATAGTTGATGTCCTTTTCTTTTTCTACTTTTGCAGAGGCCAACGCCGCCCTGTAGCAACAGCTGGGCGAAGCCAACACCGCGCTTCGTGCCAAGGAGACGGAGTGCAGCAAGCTGGCCGAAGAGCGTGACCGGCTGGTCACGCAACTGGCGGAGCAGGCGGAGCTTCTCAAGAAGACCCAGAAGGAGGCGGAGGACAAGGAGGTCAGCCTCCTTGCTGAGTTCGAGACCGAGCGCTCCGCCTGGACCGACAAGGAGGCAATGCTGATTGCCGGCTACGGCGAGATTGAAGACATGGTTGATGGTGAGCTTCCTTCTTTATTCTTTCTTCGATCCGCCGGCTTCTGATCAGGCCGGTTTCTTGTTTCTAATTTCGACTTTTTGGCTCTCTGTTTGAGCATACTTCTTCGCGGGTCACTCCGGCGCTGCCAATCAGGCCATCGAGGACGATCGCGAAGGGCGGAGGGCAGCAGGCGCGAAGATCGCTGCTGACGCCCCCCGGACCCTTAGCGAGCAGTTTCTCAGTATCCAGGCCCCCCTTCGGCCGGCTCATCGGATGCAGCACCGACTTCAGCGTGTCAGCGCTTAGGCGATCGCCGCCCTGTGGCCAGACATGCCAGCTCCACGCACGCCCAGCCGGACCGCTGACTGGCTGGAGGTGGCGGCCGGCCGTCTTGAGGCCTGGAAGGGCTCCTCGGCCCGAGCTGGAGCGCGCCGGGCCTTGGAGTTTGTCAAGGCGTGGTACCCTGGGCTAAATCTAGCCTAGTTGACCACGTTTCAGCAGGAGGCCCAGGAGGAGCTGGTGGCAGTGGAGGATGACCTTGTCAAGCGCGCGGCGGCAATCGTCGAGTACACCAACACCAGCATCTTCATCCCGGAGCGGGCCGAGAACGGAGCCGAGGCGCCACCAGAAGTGTTCGGGCCAAACCCGGAGGACGGCGAGGACTCGGCGGAGGTGATCGACTCCAACAGCGAGGAAGAAGACGAGGAGGAGGAGGAAGGCGAATAGGAGGCGCCAGAGGTTGGAGCGGGCCGCCAGCCTCAGCTCGACCGCGCCTCCAGCAACGAGCCGCGCCAGAGCGAGTCGGCTGCTACTAAAGGCGACCAAGCGGGGACCGACCAGCCGGCCGCTCCACCAACCGGCACCACCGACTCCTCCGCTCCACCGAAGCCGTATGCTTCTCCCTAGGCCGCCAGTTTATCTTTGTTTTTACCTGTCTATCAGTCTCGACAAACTTTGTTAATTTCGCACAATTCCACCCGCGGGGTGTATTTCAAACTTCTGTTGAATGTCGGCCAAGGGCCTTTTGATATGTAAATATTTTTTCCGAGTTCTATCTTTCCTTGCTTTCTGCTCTTTGGCTTTTTCCTTTGCCGCCTTCCCTTGGTTGCCGTCTTGCCAACCGAACAGCCGCTCTGCGAACTGTGGCTGGGTCAAGTACTTAGCCACTTTCGGGAGGCAAGTACTTAGCCGATTAGAGTTTTCTAGCAAGTTAAGTAGAAGCCGGCCGGCCGGCTGCTCACTAGCCGGTCGGCAAACTGGGAAGTCGGCTTGGACTACGTGCATGCTTTGGGTCCTTAGCCATTTTTCATGCAGACACCCTTTCTGCCTTAACTCCTGCCGGCCAAACAGTCGCTGTGCGAGCGGCGGCCTCTGGCTCCGGCTCTACGCAGCGCTGGTAAACACCAGTGACACTGTGCCTCACAAGTTCTCTATTGATTATGGTGTATGCTGCTGCCCGGCGTGGCACTTGCCGGGCTGAGATCTCATCAGTTAGCAGCTCTTTGTTCACCAGAAAGTTGAGGATGGGCTGCGCCCATGAAGGTGCTGCAACTTCATCGACTGCTAGGACTGCTACTTGCACGAGGGCGGTTGGGCCGGGAGGCGGCGGGTTGGAGTCTGCTGCCGCTTGCTGAGTCGATGAAGTCCCCGGGCCGACTGCCGCAGTCCCCGGGCCGGGTTCTGAAGTCCTTGGGCCGGGTGCGGCTGCTGCAGTCCCTGGGTCACCTGCCGAATTCCCCATGCCGGCTGCTGGGGTCCTCAAGTCGGATCCGACTGCTTCAGGAGGAACCGGCACAAAGATGGAATCCGACTCGGGCGATGGCTTGACGGACGGCTTAAGGAGGCGTTGTAGGGCGACGTCGGCTGGTATTGCATGCCTAGTGGAGCCGATCCGGGCCAACGCATCAGCTTGCTCGTTGTTGTTTCTTGGCACATGGAGAAACTCGCACCCTTCAAACTATCCACTGAGTTGCTGTACGAGGAAGCGGTAACTCGCCATGTTTGCATCCTTGGCATCCCAATCACCTGATGACTGCTGGACCACCAAATCGGAATCTCCATAACACAGGATCAGGCGAATGCCGAGTTCCTTGGCAAGCCGGAGCCTGTGAATGAGTGCTTCATATCCAGCAACGTTGTTGGAGGCGGCAAAGTGAATTTGTAGCACATATCTGAGCTTGTCGCCTTTGGGAGAGGTGAGGACGATGCCGGCTCCCAGACCGGTGCGCATCTTGGAACCATCAAAGTGCATTCGCCAATGGGTGGAGTCTGGCGCTGGTGGCAAGTACTGGGTTTCGGCCCAGTCGACGAGGAAGTCGGCCAGTGCTTGTGATTTGATGGCGGTGCGAGGCTGGTAGTAGATGGTGTAGGGGGACCAAATCTATGGCCCATTTGGCCACTCGGCCTGAAGCATCTCGGCTTCCAATGATCTCGGCAAGGGGAGCACTGCAGACCATAGTGATTGGGGCTCTTGAAAATATGGCTTCAATTTCTTGGCGGCAAAGTGCACGCCATAGCACATCTTCTGGGAGTGGGGGTAGTTTTGCTTGGAGGCGGACAACACTTCACTAAGGTAATACACCGGCCTCTGGACTGGTAGTGCTTTACCTTCTTCCTTGCGTTCCACCACTATGACTGTGCTGACCACCCGGCTGGTAGCGGCGATGTAGAGGAGCATGGGCTCCTTAGGAGTCGGAGCCGCCAGAACAGGCGGAGTGGTCAACATCTTCTTGAGCTGGAGAAAAGCTTCATCCGCCTTGTCGTTCCACTCGAAAAAGTGGTTTTCTTCATGAGCTGGTACAGGGGAAGATCCTTCTCGCCCAGCCGACTGATGAAACGGCTGATGGATGCCAAGGAGCCGGTGAATTTTTGCACGTCCAGCAGTCGGGTGGGCACTTCCATCCTCTCGATGTCCTTGATCTTCACAGGGTTGCACTCTATGCCGTGCTCTGAGACTAGAAAGCCAAGAAGCTGGCCGGCTGGTACTCTAAAGACGCATTTCTCCGGGTTGAGCTTGATCTGAAATCGGCGCAAATTCTCAAAGGTCTCCTTGAGGTCTTCTAGCAGCATTCCACGCTTCTCCATTTTCACCACAACATCACCCACATAGACGTGGGCATTTCTGCCGAGTTGCTTGAGGAGGCACTTCTGCATGCAACGCTGAAACGTGGCGCCGGCATTCCTCAAGCCGAACGTCATGGTCAGGTAGCAGAAGGCTCCGAACGGCGTGATAAATGCGGTCTTCAGCCTGTCGGTCGGGTTCAGCTTGATCTGATGATACCCCGAGTATGCATCCAAAAAGCGCAACAGCTCGCATCCGGCTATGGAGTCTATCACTTGGTCAATCCTTGGTAAGGCAAAGGTATCTTTGGGGCACATGCTTTGTTGAGGCTGGTATAATCAATACACATGCGCCATTTCTTGTTCTTCTTCAGCACTAGGACTGGGTTAGCTAACCACTCTGGAAAGAACACCTCCATGATGAAGCCGGCTGCTAGAAGCCGGGCTATCTCTTCTCCAACCACTCTTCTCTTCTCCTCTGACAGGCGGCACAAGGGCTGCCTGACTGGCTTGGCATCAGACCGGACGTGTAACTTGTGCTTGGCGAATTCCGTCGGAACACCTGGCATGTCCTTGGGAGACCATGCAAAGATGTCCCGATTCTCACGGAGGAAATCCATGAGCTCGCCTTCCTATTTGCTGTCAAGGTTTGCACCTATGACAGCGTGCCTCTCCGGGTGCTCCGGGTCTAAGGGTATCTTCTTTGTTTCCTTTGCCGGCTTGAACGATCCCTCAGCTTCCGACTCCTTGGGGTTGGGTGACATTTCCGGCTGCTTGCCAGCCATTGCCACAACCCGGTCAAGGAGTCGCTTCTCAGCCGCGATCACAAGGGACTCGGCTAACCGGCTGCTCTCTGCTGCGCAGGCGGATGACTTCTTGTAGCCTCCTGCTATGGTCAGGATTCCCTTGGAGCTCGGCATCTTCATCTTTAGGTAAGCATAGTGGGGGACCGCCATAAACTTGGCCAGGGCAGGCCGGCCAAGCAGTGCATGATAAGGGCTCTCAAGGTCCACCACCTCAAACCAGACTGGCTCTTGGCGGAACTGATTTTTGTCCCCGAAGAGGACATCTATCTGAGTCTTGCCGATTGGTGAGCAGGAAAGGCCTGGAACAATGCCATGGAAAACAGTCCGGCTAGGCTGAAGATGTCTCTGCTTGATTCCCAACTTCTCCATGGTATCTTTGTACAGGATGTTGATGCTGCTGCTGCCATCTATCAGAACTCGGGATAAGAGAGCATCTCGCCTCTCCGTGGCAAAGGTGGCCTCCAACACCAGAGCATAAGAGCCATGATTGGGCATCACCTCTGGGTGGTCGGCTCTACTCGAGCTGATGGGCTTCTCAGACCAATGCATGAATTCAGGGGTCTCTGAGGCTACTGCATTCACTTCCTGTTGCTGCTGCCGTCTGCTGCGCCTATCGTCGGCCTTGCTGGTTAACACGACATAAGCCCCATGCTCTTCAGGGTACTCATCTTGTATCATGCCGACTGGCCGAACCGCCGGCTACTGAGGAGGAGGAGGCGGCGGGCCGGCAGGCGGAGGTGGCTGGAGTCCGTCACCCTTGGCGATCCTGGTGAGCCAGTGGCACTTCTGAGTCGTGTGGTTGGATGGCTTCGTGCCGCTGTGGAATTTGCAAAGTGCATCAAGGGTCTGCTTGTATGAGAAGGCGGGCAACCAGTTGGGCTTGCCGCCCATCTGGCGCTTGGGGGGCTGCCCTTCCGACTGCGGATCTTCGACTGTTGCCACCTGCCGGCTCGTGGAAGCCGGCTGCATGGCCTTGCGCTTATTGTCATTTGGTTGCTGTCGCCGACTGGTGTCACCAGCCGGGGTTCGAGGAGCTTGAGGGGCCACCTTGCCCGACGCGTTAACTTGGATCTCCGCCTTCATGGAGGAGTCGGTCGTGGCGTACTTGTCTGCTATGATCAGCAGTTCGTCAAGGGTTGCCGGCTCGTCGCAGAGGAGCTTGTGCTTGAGGAGGGTGCCCTCTCGGCACCTGGCAGTGAAGTACTCGATGGCCTGCACCTCGTGCACGCCCTCGCAAGAGTTGCGCAGCTCGGCCCAGCGTGTGAGGTAGTCGCGAGTCGACTCGTTGGGGCCTTGGACGCACAAGAAGAGCTGGCGGGGCTTGGGCGGCTGCTTGTACGTGCTGGTGAAGTTGTGGATGAATGCTTCAGTGAAATCAACCCAGCTGTTGATGCTGCGGGGCTTCAAGTTGTTCAACCATGTCCGGGCCGTGCCCTGAAGCATGAGCAGAATTTACTTCACGGCAACGCGCTTGTTGCCGTTCGCGATGCTGACGGTTGTGGATTTGTCGACCAGCCAGTCCTCCGGCTTCACGGAGCCGGTGTACTTGGGTGTATCTCTCGGGAGCGTGAATCCTTTGGGGAATGGTTCGTCTCGGATGCGGGGGCCGAAGCATGGCGGACCCAGCTCATCTTCTTCTTCTAGCGCCTGGGATCGATTGAGGCGATCGATCCGGTGGCGGGCATCGTTTTCTCCGATTCCTTCTCGGCGGCCAAGGCGGTCGCCGAGTGACGGGTGATCAACAGGCAGCGGGGAAATGCGCCTCTCCCTGTGGGGAGGAGGAGGCGGACAGCCGTCTCGTCGCTGCACTGCTCTTGGGCGGCCGTCTTGGTCACGCTCGATGGTGATGCGAGTCCGGCAGCGGCTAGCAGCCGGCTCCTTGTCTCTTCTATCGCGAGTGCCACCAGTCGGCGTCCGGGATGTCGCGCCTTGGTCTCGGCGAGGAGGCGGGTCGTCGTTTCGCCAGTTGGGCGCTTCAGTGTGGCACCCGGCCTCTTGCTACTCGGCAGCCGCGTCAAGGAGCTGCTGGACTCGCTTCGTCATGTGGCAACGTTCGTCGCCTTCAAGCTTATCCAGCTCGTCTGCTGCCGCCTCGGCAGCTCGTATGTTTTCCGCAGGCGTGGCGTAGACGGGACGATCAGTCCCGAACATGCTGGCGATGGTCGCGCCACGCTGCCGGATCTGGCCAATGCGGCTAGGCCCACCAGGAGCCGGCGTACCATCGACAGCACGGTCCATCTCACACTGGTAAGCCTCCGAGAGGCGTCTCATGCTGGCCAGCCGGTTGGCGCTCTCGACAAGCTGGACGTGGCGCGCCTCCAGCGTCTCGGCGTTGGCGTCTTCCGGGATGGGCGCGATCAGGTCTTGCATCGCCGCTTGTAACGGATCCTGGCCACCTCCGCCAGAGTGCTCGCCGTGGCTGATGACGAGCACTTCCGTGACGGTGTTGCCGCCGCTGTCCGCGCGAGGAAGCGGCTCGTCGTAGACCACCACGTTGGTGGGGAACGCATCAAGCGACGCCGTGTCGGAGTCGACAAGCATCGGGTCGGTGGAGCCAACTGACTCCAAGTCCACAGCAGGCTCGCTGGCGACGTGGAGCTGATCGAGGAGGCTCACGAGGCGGCTCTCTGGGCCATCGGTGCCCGCATCAGATGCGGGCTCGTCAGAGAGGCGAATCTCGCCGACAAGATCGGCGAGGTAGCTCGCCGCGCAGGCAACTCCGCGCCGTGCAGCGCGTCGGCGCAGGCACCGTCTGGCGTGCCGGGCTGGCTGCGCTCGTTGGGAAGGAAAAGGGTTCCTGTGCAGAACAGGTCTCCGGGAGACGGTGCACCTCGCCCCACGGTGGGTGCCAAATGTCGGGGGTTGGGTGCGACATATGCCAATGGATGGCTTATCTTGGTGGGAGCGAGTAGAACGTCGCCGGTGCTTCGAAGCGGGATGAGGCGTAGACACGAACGCCGGCACACTTTACCCAGGTTCGGGGCTCTCCTAGGAGATAACCCCTAGTCCTGCTCTGCGGGGTCTCCGCATGTTCACTAAGGCACTAGTGAGTACAAAATGGTGCTCCTCGAGCTGTTTGCTAGAGGTAGAAGAAGGCAAGGCTTGCTCTCCCCTCCCCTTAGGTGCTGGTCTAATTCTAACAGGTTGGAACCCTTTGCATGGGTGCCCTGGGGGGTTTATATAGGCCTACCCCCAGGGGTACAATGGTAATCTGGCTGGGTGTGGGACCCGACTGTCAGTCTCTCTGGTCGCCGGCTTCTCCACCGGCTGCTGGGGCTCGCCGCCTGGTGGGCCTCGCCAACTGGTCATGTACGGAGCCGACAGGCCGCTCCCACCGCTTGCGGGTCTTGCCGGCTGCTGGTTACTGTAGCCGTGATGCTAATGACGCAGGCTTGGTTAGGGGAGCATGGCTACAGTCCTGCCGTCTGGTGGGAGATCACTGTAGCCACTCCATGTCTTATCTGGTTAATGGTGCGCGGGCCCCGAGGGGGGAACGGGCCGCCTGCTAGAATCCGCCCCCCCTCGAGTCCGACGGGTCAGGCCTCCGCCGTCTTCCGGGCTATCGCTACCTGGAAGGGCCCGCCGCCTGCAGGCCATACCGACAGGCCGTCGTGGGAGCAGGGCTCCGCCTGCCTGCAGTGACGTCAGGGGCGGAGTGGCAACAGTGCCGCGCCGGGCGGAGATCTCCGCCCGTACGGGACACTATGGCCACGCCCGTCCCTGGATACGGGAGGGATGGGCTTCACTGTTGCCTTCCCCCGTCTTATCTTCTTAATGGGGGCGCAGACTTTGAGGGCCCCGTGGGCCGACTACTAGGAGTCGGCCTCTCTGCAGGCCGCTAGCTAGGAGTCGACCCGTCTTGGAGCCACCTTCCTAAGCATGGCCGTCTTCAGGCAGCCGGCCGTTCCGCCAGCCGGCCTCCAGAAGGCGGCGCTTCATCTCGACGTCTTGAGGGGCGCAGCCGGCCCCGATGCCTTGAAAGGTTCTGGGACTCGGGTTGGGCTACTCGTGGCCCATTACTCCGACACACACTTCATAAATTATTTCTTTTATCATTTACCTACTCAAGGATGAGTAGGAATTAAGCTTGGGGATGTTGATACATCTCCAATGCATCTATAATTTATGAATTATTCATGCTGTTATTTTATCATTCTTGGATGTTTTACAATCATTTTATAACAACTTTATATCATTTTTTGGGACTAACCTATTGACCCAGTGCCCAGTTCCAGTTGCTGTTTTTTGCTTGTTTTTTACATCGCAGGAAATGAATATCAAACGGAGTCTAAACGCAACGAAACTCCACGGAGATTTTTTATGGACCAGGAGACACCCATTGGGCCAGAGCAGCACCTGGGGGGTGCCTGAGGGGGGCACAACCCACCAGGGCGCGCCAGGGCACCCTGGCGCACCCAGGTGGGTTGTGCCCACCTCGGTGGCATCCGCGCCCCCTCTTTGGACTATAAATTCCCAAATATTCCGAAACCCATCGGGGTTAACCTAGATCAGAAGTTTCACCGCCGCAAGGCTCTGTGCCCACGGGAAACCAATCTAGACACGTTCCGGCACCCTGCCGGAGGGGGGAATCATCTCCGGTGGCAATCTTCATCATCCCGGCGGCCACCATGATGAGGAGGGAGTAGTCCACCCTCGGGGCTGAGAGTTTGTACCAGTAGCTATGTGTTTAATCTCTCTCTCTCTCTCTCGTGATCTATGTCATGGGCTTTGTTAATATAGTCAGATCATATGATGTTTCTCCCCTCTATACCCTTGTTGTGATGAATTGAATCTTTACCCTTTGAAGTTTTGTCTTGTCGGATTGAATATTCAGATATGAGAACACATGATGTATGTCTTGCGGTATGAATACTTGAGGTGACAATGGGGTATCATATTGATTCACTTGATATATGTGTTTTGGCATTCAACTCGCGGATTCCCGCGGTGACATTGGGATAATCTATGCATAGGGGTTGATGCATGTTTTTATTATATTTTCTCCGATAGAAACTTTGGGGTCTCTTTGTAGTTCTTTCTGTCGATTGAGTATTATGAATATGAATTTTCTTTGGTGTTGTTTTAGTACGAACTCTAGGATAGATCGAACGGAAAAAATAGCTTTTTGTTATTTTAGTACAAACTCTTGAATAGATCGAACGAAAAGAATAGCTTTTAGGTGGTTTCGTACCCTACAAACAATTTATATCTTTTGTTCTCCGCAAATAGGAACTTGGGAGTGATTCTTTATTGCACTTTGAGGGATAATCATATGATCCAACTATGTTAGTATTGTTGAGAGATTGCACTAGCGAAAATACGGACCCTAGGCCTTGTTTTCAAGCATTGCAATACCGTTTTTGTGCCCGGTTACTATTTTCTACCTTGCTGTTTTTATTTATTCAGATTATAAAAATATATTTCTACCATCAATATTACACTTTTATCACCATCTCTTCGCCGTACTAGTGCACCTATACAATTTGCCATTGTATTAGGTGTGTTGGGGACACAAGAGATTTCTTGTATTTGGTTGCAGGGTCGTTTGAGAGAGACCATCTTCATCCTACACCTCCCACGGATTGATAAACTTAGGTCATCCACTTGAGGGAAAGTTGCTACTGTCATACAGAACTCTGCGCTTGGAGGCCCAACATGAGTCTACAACAATAAAGTTGCGTAGTAGACATGATTCCCCAACAGTGGCATCCGAGCCAGGTCTACGTGTAGATGACATGCACGAGTAGAACACAATGAGTTGTGGGCGATAATAGTCATACTGCTTACCACCAACGTCTTACTTTAATTCGGCGGTATTGTTGGATGAAGCGGCACGGACCGACATTACATGACCGCGTTCATTTGACTAGTTCTACCGACCTGCTTCGCACACAGGTGGCTGGCGGGTGTCTGTTTCTCAAACTTTAGTTGAATCGAGTTTGACTACGGCCGGTCCTTGTTGAAGGTTAAAATGGCACACTTGACGAAAAATCGTTGTGGTTTTGATGCGTAGGTAAGAACGGTTCTTGCTAGAAGCCCGTAGCAGCCACATAAAACTTGCAACAACAAAGTAGAGGACGTCTAACTTGTTTTTGCAGGGCATGTTGTGATGTGATATGGTCAAGACGTGATGAGATATAAATTGTTGTATGAGATGATCATGTTTTGTAAAAGTTATCGGTAACTGGCAGGAGCCTTATGGTTGTCGCTTTATTGTATGAAATGCAATCGCCATGTAATTGCTTTACTTTATCACTAAGCGGTAGCGATAGTCGTAGAAGCAATAATTGGAGAGATGACAACGATGCTACGATGGAGACCAAGGTGTCAAGCCGGTGACGATGGAGATCATGACGGTGCTTTGGAGATGGAGATCAAAGGAACAAGATGATGATGGCCATATCATGTCACATATTTTGATTGCATGTGGTGTTTATCCTTTATGCATCTTATTTTGCTTAGTACGGCGGTAGCATTATAAGATGATCCCTCACTAAATTTCAAGGTATAAGTGTTCTCCCTGAGTATGCACCGTTGCTACAGTTCGTTGTGCCGAGACACCACGTGATGATCTGGTGTGATAAGCTATACATTCGCATACAATGAGTGCAAGCCAGTTTTGCACGTGCAGAATACTCGGGTTAAACTTGACGAGCCTAGCATATGTAGATATGGCCCCGGAACACTAAGACCGAAAGGTCGAACGTGAATCATATAGTAGATATGATCAACATAGAGATGTTCACCATTGAAAACTACTCCATCCCACGTGATGATCGGAGATGGTTTAGTTGATATGGATCACGTGATCATTTAGATGATTAGAGGGATGTCTATCTAAGTGGGAGTTCTTAAGTAATATGATTAATTGAACTTTAATTTATCATGAACTTAGTACCTGATAGTTTTTGCATCACGGGTGCGCGTCGGTCCTAAATAAACGGTTTTTAACCCCTTTCTGCGACGGCATTTGGAACCGTCGCCAAGTGAGTGTGTGCGATAGGGTGTCATTCCCACACGACCAAGAAATCGCCGGGGATAGGTCCTCCTGGGACCCAAGGTGGGGCCGTGTGTGATCGGGCGAGGCATCAAACCCAATCGTTTCCATAGGTCTGTACATCCCACACAGTAATCCGAGAAAATCATTTCCGTAGGTATGTACATCCCACACGGTGAATCACAGAAAAACATTTCCCTAGGTATGTATATCACACACAGTCAATCCAAGGAATATGTTTCCGTTCTTATGTACATATCCCACACAGTCAATCCAGGAAAACGTTTTTGTTCGGATGTACATCCCACACAGTTTTATGTATACACTCGTGTGTGAAAGGTGTAACTATCACACACACTCTGCCTTGGTTAACTGTTTGCTTTCATTAACTACATCACACACGATTTGATGTATAAAACTGTGTGTCATTGGGCTGTCCATCACAAGCGCTTTTACTGCCAGAACCGTTTGCAAAGTTCCATGACCATCTGTTCTCTTTTTTATTTTTGCCTATAATTTATTATTCTAATTGGAAATTTTGAAATATGAAACGTGCAATTCAAATTCTCAGCACAATGGTTCAACAAGGAATCCATAAATAAAATTGCCAGTACAATATGTTCAGTAATTACAGGATTAGGCAGCAATAACTATGATGAACCATAGTATTTAAAGGCGGTGAAGGTGAAGAAACAAGTGTAAATCATTTTGACTGCCGACGGTGTTGAAGAAGCGGAATGCCCATAATGTGCCTTCCTGCATGCCATAGGCACGAACCACTTGTGTCCAACCCCTTGTGACGATCGCCCGCCCATCCTTCACCGCCTTTAGGAAGACTTCTAGAGCATTATCATGGTAGCATGAATTATATACTTTAACCTTAGTTGCCTCCACTCCGGTCATGTAGTTTGCACGGTAATCACCAGTAAATAGCTTTGGAAACCACCGAAAAGAGAAAAATATCATATATTGAGGTCTAAAAGAGTAACTTGTTGTGGGCAGGGGGAAAAGGCAACACATTACTTACCATCCTAAAGTTCACTGTTGTCTTCGACAAAGTGTAAATAAAGATCTTAATTCCAATCACCTGTTTCTTTCGCCTAACAATCTTTCTTAGTTTCCTCACTTGACGCTTGTTCATGAATATCTCATTGCCCCATACGCAAAAGGGATCGAAGCATGGATCAGTACCGCTCATATATGTACCTACAAGCAACCAGTAAATGTTAGAAGCTAAACTGAGATTTCACAAATGATGTAAAATACAACTGCCTATGTTCCTAAGTACAAGTTTTTTTTTAGATTTCAATATGAACTACATACGGATGTATATAGAATTATAGATATAGTTTAGATTAGAATCTAGATTCACTCATTTTGCTCCTTATGTAGTCTATATTGGAATCTCTAAAAATACTTATATTTAGGAATAGATGGTGTATAAGACATGGGATGCAGCTAACCTCGACGGCAATGAACAGCATCGCCCATTGTAGCCCTGTGTCAGTACATGGAAAGCCAATGTTAACTACAACAGGGTTAACATCCACCAAAAATAGCAAATGGTAATAAAACGGCAACATCTGTAGTGATATCTTCATTTCGAAAGAGTAGCACAGTAGCAAAGGGATGGATTAAAAATGGATACAAATGTTAATTGCAACATGCTTAACAACATCCTAATTCATGTTTTGTTAGTTTGTAGCCATTGAAATACAACTCTTTAAAAAGGATACAACTGTTAATTGCAACAGGCTTAATGGCCATTGAAACCGGTACTGATAAAGTGCAATTAGCAGAGTTAAACATCACAGGGCAGGTGCTGCCAGAGCAGATAATTGCCCAGTTGTCTATAAAAAGGTAGGGAAAATAGCTCAAATGTGTTAGGCTTGTTTACTACAACATGCTTAATTCATTGACTGTACAAAACATAGCCATTAATTGCAACTGGTATTGGTAAGATTGAACTGGTGGGTACATACTTGGTAAGTCTGAGAGGTAGTTGCTGGGGCACTTCATCTTGGCCACAGCCCACCCAAAGTCAGCGGCGGCGGAGGCGAGCTATTCCTCTGGGTCGAAGCATAGATCGGTGCCACTGACATGTGTACCTACAGGCAACCAGTATATGGTAGAAGTTAAACTGCAATTACACAAATGATGTGAAATACTGTAAGACATGGGATGCGGCTAACCTCGATGGCAAACAACAGCAACGGCCGTTATGACCCTCCATATGTACATGGACAAGCATGTTAAGTACAACAGGCTTAGCATTCACCAAAAATAGCAAATGGGGCAGCATCTCTAGTATATCTTCATTGCGGAGAGTAGCATAGTAGCAAATGGACAGATTAAAAATGGATACAACTGTTAATTGCAACGGGCTTAACAGCATCCTAAGTCATATTTTGTAAGTTTGTAGCCATCGAAATAAAACTATTTAAAAATGGATTCAACTGTTAATTGCAACAGGCTTAATAGACATTGAAACCGGTACTGATAAAAATGCAATTGGCATAGTTAAACATCATAAGGTAGGTGCTGCCAGAGCAGAGAATGGCCCAGATGTCTATAAAAAGGTAGGGAAAGTAGCAAAAATGTGTTAGGCATGTTTACTAGAACATGCTTAATACATCGACCGTACAGAACGTAGCAATTAATTGCAACTGGTATTGGTAAGATTGAACTGGTGAGTACATACTTGGTAAGTCTTGAGAGGTAGTTGCTGGGGCACTTCATCTTGGCCAGAGCTTGCCTAAAGTCAGCGACGGCGGAGGCGGGCTGTTCCTCCGGGTCGAAGCGTGGATCAGTGCCACTGACATGTGTACCTACAGGCAACCAGTAAATGGTAGAAGTTAAACTGCAATTGCACAAATTATGTGAAATACTATAAGAAATGGGATGCAGCTCACCTCGACGGCAAACAAAAGCATCAGCCGTTATGACCCTGCGTAAGTACATGGACAGGCATCTTAAGTACACAGGGTTAGCATCCACTAAAAATAGCAACTGGGCAGCATCTCTAGTGATATCTTGAGCCATGTATTGTAAGTTTGTTGCTGGTATTGGTGAAATTGAGCTGGACATGGTAATATTTGAACATCACACAGTGTGCAGTACTGAAATAAACAAGGCACGAACATGCTTAATACATCAACCGTACAAATCATAGCCATTCCAAGTGGTATCGGTAAGATTTAGCTAGTCAGATCTTACATGTTAAGTCCTGGGGGGTAGTCGCTGGGGGACTTCATCTGGGCCAGAGCCTGCACCATGTCGGCGGCGGCGGCGGAGGCGAGGTGTTCCTCCGGGTCAACACGCACAGCGGCCATCGCGCCATGGACCGCCATCAGCTCCTAGCGGGGGGGATTTGGAGGCATGAGGATGTTTCGCAAACGCCATTTAATAAATCAAGCCGGGGACGTGATAGAGATCGGTGGGTTACCTGACTGGATCTGAGCAGAACGTAGATGTGGTTGAAGCTGTGGTTGTGGCGGCGGCGGTTTGAGATGCCGGTAGGGGGAGGCGCGAGGGAGGGGGATACTGAGGGGAAGGGGATGTGGTTGGAGGAATAAATTCTGAAATCGCGCACCTAATGAAAATTTCGGTGCGAAACTTGAAACTTGGGCGGGGGAAACACACAACGCAGACGAAGCGCGTAAAATACTCATGTGCGAGAAAAAAGAAAGTTGCCAGATCCGGTCTCCAAAAAAATGTACACGTGTACTTGATTTTTTCGGTCAATGGTACGCCTGGTTTATTAGGAAATATCGCACAGGTAACTGACTTATGGGTCATTAACGCAAAAAAACGCAGACGGGTACGACATAGAAACCGTGTGTTTTGTGATCTTCTAATGATTAACGCAAAAAAACACACACGGGCACACATGCTAATCAACGCTCAAAGCCCTCAAAGGATGCTCTTACCGACATTGTACGTTAATACTACAAACTTAAAGTACTACTGGTAATTTTCTCTAATACTACAAACTTAAACTACTTCTCACATGCTGCCATCAGGACATGCTGGCCAGACGTCGGCGTTCTCCTTCCCGGCCTTGTAGGCGGCAGCCCACCGTGCTTCGATCTCCGCCAAGCTCTCCTCACCACGGCGTGCTGCCTCTTTTTTCTTGCGGCGGTGGGACTCTCTTTTTTTGACTACTTTCTGCCTTTTCTGCTCCTTCTATGCAGCTTTGGCCGGCCTCTAGATCCACCACCCATTCGGCCATGGCAGCCTCAAAGTCCGCCCATGTAACTATCTGGCCGGCGGCGGCGATGAACTCGGTGCGGCGAGATGCCATCGCTTCCTTACCATGTGTGCGGTCGCGGGCGGCGAGGAACGCGGCGTGGCGGGATGCCATCGCTTCCTTACCAGTTACTTTGTGTCGCGGTGCCATGGACGACGCCTGGAGAGAGCTCTGGGATGGAGGGGCTGGGCAGCCGTACAGTGCGGTGGTATTCAAGAGCTCAATGACAAACCACAACAGAAATTTGGCTTCCCTTACAATTTTGCTTGTTCATTATCGCACACGGTTCATCTCCCTCGCTTCCAGAAACCGTGTGTCCTGAGCCTATTGGGTGTTGCGTTATGATTGGCTGGAACCCCAGCCACGCGGATCGCGCGTGTGCACCGTTGGATGCGCTGCGATCGAATGGCAATCCACGTCCCTCAGATCACACCGGTGAACCTGTAGGTGGATTAGATTTATATGCGCTAAATGCCTAGAAAGTGCACATATCCCCTAAATATGGTAAATGAGCCTGGAAAAATGCCAAATTTGAACACGGTGATCTGCAGGGTGTATGTTCGTCGTAGAAAAGAACTCCAGGGCAAAGAACAAAGAAAATTTGGATTCCCCTTCAATCTTGGGGATTTCCCTCTCGAAAGAATGGAACTTCCTGTGTGATGGTTCGATTTATGAAGGGTGTGCATGACGACATAAGCCAAACCTTCTCAAATTTTTACAAGGGCATGGTGAGGTCATACCATGGCACCATGCCAGGCGTCTTGTTTTTTAAGCATTTATTTCATTTTTCTATAGTTGAAAACCAAACAAACTAACATTTGTGGTTGACTATTGCCACATATTTCATTGAAATATCTGTCCATTCCTTGTAAAAGGCACGAGAATTTACTAAATGGAACGAGCATGGTTTTCTAGGCCGTTCTTGTGGACCCTTTCATGCATCGATTGTTTGAACTTGAATTATGCGCATTAATGCCTAGGAAATGGACATAATCCCCTAAATATGGCAAGTGAACCAGGAAAAGTGCCAAATGTGAACACGGTGATTTGCAGGTTGTATGTTCATCGTAGGAAAAAATTCGTGGACAAAGGACAAAGGAAATTTGGACCCCCCCTTCAATCTTGGTGATTTCCCCCTCGAAACCATGAAACTTCCTCGGTGATGGTTCGATTTATGTAAGGCATGCATCATGACATAAGGAAAACATTCTCCAATTTTACCAGGGCATGGTGAGGCCATACCATGGCACCACGCCAGGCATCATGTTTTCCAACCATGTGTTTCATTTTTTATATAGTTGTTAACCGAGTAAACGACGCGTTTATGGTTGACCATTGCCACACATTTCCTTGAAATATCTGCCCATTCCTTGTAAAAGGCATGAGAATGTACCAAATAACACGAGCTTGGTTTTCCAGACCGTTCTTGTGCACCTTTTCATGCACCGATTGTTCAAATTTGAATTATGTCCATTAATGCCTAGAAAATGCACGTAATCCCCTAAATATGGTAAATGAGCCCGGGAAAATGTCAAATTTGACCACGTTGCATTTGAGCGGTATGTTGATCATTGGAAAAAAACTGAATGACAAACTAGGATGGAAATTTGGATTCCCCTTCAATCTTGGGGATTTTCCCTCTCGAAAGCATGGAACTTCCTTGGTGATGGTTCGATTTATGAAGGGCGTGCATGACGGCATAAGCCAATCCTTCTCAAATTTTTACCGGGGCATGGTGAGGTCATACCATGGCACCATGCCAGCCATCATGTTTTTCAAGCATTTTTTCATTTTTTTCAATAGTTGATAATCCAACAAACAAACATTTGTGGTTGACTATTGCCACACATTTCATTAAAATATCTATCCATTATTCCTTGTAAAAGGCATGAGAATTTACTAAATGGCACGAGCATGGTTTTCCAGGCCGTTCTTATGGACCCTTTCATGCACCGATTGTTTTAACTTGAATTATGTGCATTAATGCCTAGGAAATGCACATAATCCCCTAAATATGGCAAAAATGAACAGGGAAAAGTGCCAAATTTGAACACGGTGATTTGCAGGTTGTGTGTTCATCATAGAAAAAAACTCGTGGACAAAGGACACAGGAAATTTGAATCCCCCTTCAATCTTGGTGATTTCCCCCTCAAAACCATGAAACTTGCTCGGTGATTGTTTGTTTTATGAAAGGCGTGCATGACGACATTTTTACCAGTGCAAGGCGAGGTCATAGCATGGCACCACACCAGGCGTCACATTTTTTCAAGCATGTATTTCATTTTTGTATAGTTGTTAACCAAGTAAACGACGTGTTTATGGTTGACTATTGCCACACATTTCCTTGAAATATCTGCCCATTCCTTGTAAAAGGCATGAGAATGTACTAAATAGCACGAGCGGTTTTCCAGACCGTTCTTGTGCACCTTTTCATGCACCGATTGTTAGAATTTGAGTTATGTGCATAATTAATGCCTAGAAAATGCACATAATCACCTAAATATGGTAAATGAGTTCGGAAAAATGTCAAATTTGAACACGTTGCATTTGAGGTGGTATGTTGATCGTTGGAAAAAAAACTGAATGACAAACTAGGACGGAAATTTGGATTCCCCTTCAATCTTGGTGATTTCCCTCTCGAAAGCATTGAACTTCCTCAGTGATGATTCGATTTATGAAGGGCATGCATGACGACATAAATCAAACCTTCTCAGCTTTTAACCAGGGCATGGTGAGGCCATACCATGGCACTATGCCAGCCGTCATGTTTTTCAAGCACATATTTTATTGTTCTATAGTTGATAACCCAGTAAATGACGCGTTCGTGGTTGACTATTGCCACGCATTCCATTGAAATCTCTGCCCATTCCTTGTAAAAGGATTGAGAAATTAATAAATACCACAAGTATGGTTTTTCCAGACCGTTATTGTGCACCCTTTCATGCACCGATTGTTTGAATTTGAATTACGTGCATTAATGCCTACAAAATGCACATAATCCCCTAAATATTGTAAATGAACCTGGAAAAGTGTCAAATTTGAACACGGTGATTAGCAGGGTTTATGTTCATCGTAGAAAAAAAAACTCATGGATGAAGGACAAAGGAAATTTGGATTCCCATTCAATCTCGGTGATTTACTATTGCACACGATTCATCTCCGTCGCGTCTGTGAACCGTGTGTGTTCACTCACACATGAAAAAGGAAAAGAAAACCCTCGCCCACTTCGTCCCCACTCACACGCCGTAGACTCCTCCGCAACTCTGCACCCTAAGCTCGACGACTGTTGGCGGCAGGCGTAGGTCGCGCTCCAAACGGCACCGGATTTCGCCTCCACTGATTTCCGCCGCCTATCTGCACCGACATTCTAGACTCTGGTCGACTGGGGTTTTCTACGGGATTGGGCCGGGGTGTTTACTCATGGAGAAGGTACTCAACTTAATTAGCAAAATATTCACTCATCTCTTATCGCAGTCCGTCCGTCGTTGTTAATCAACCGGCGGAAATCGCCGTGGAATCATTTTTGTTCTAGCTGATTCATGGGTGTTCATTCATGTGTCCACAGTGCAAGCACAAATCGGGCAACTGTGGTCGTGGCCACTCGGAAACGAAGTTCTATCTCACCATTCCGGATGACTTCAGGGAGCGCTCGGTATGTTCAATCTCAACCTACCATGGTCGGCATGGCCTAAATTTGTGAACATATACCGTCTGTTGCTACATTATCTATATATTTGCATCAAATCTTCGTTACATTATCTATTTTTAATTCTATATTTTTGTACCTTGCTTTCATCTATATATGGATTTGTTCTATCAGTTACTCCCATATTTGCATCTCGCTCTGTTATTTCAATATATCTAATTTATGATCTTAATTTTCATTTCAAGCAGTACATCCCTTGCTTTGCAAGAACAGGAGTTGAAGGAAATCTTGGGCTTTACTTTGCGGATGACTCCAAGGATGTCATATTGACAATGCAGCATGGATTTACAATGACTGTTAGCGTAAAAATTGATAAATATGGTCACTCCTATTTTAATGCAGACCTTTGGAGAAAAATGTCTAAGTGTTATGAACTGAAAGCTGGCAATAAAATTCTAGGTCGTGCACCACAGCCTGGTCTAATTAACATGGATGTTTACTTCCCCAACGTCATTAGCCGATCAAAGTCTGATCGAGGTTAGTGTCCTTTCAACTTTCTCCATGCTGTCATATTACTATTTAAGCAAGCAATTGATCACTATTTAAGCAACCAATTGTGATATCATATTCTGACTCCGTTCCTAGGCAGTAACAAATTCTATTTACCAATTTATGCTCACTATATATTCTTCTGGCATGTTCTGAATAAATAATACCTTTCCACCTTTTAAGCAGGATATGTTGGATGCATAGTGAACGATCTGTATGTTACTAAGCGTACCAAATTTCACTGGAAGGACTTGAAGCATGTCATAAACTTTGTTGATAATCTGATAGAGATAGCACAGCGTATGAATGCTGGATTTTAGATGGGATTAATTAGACCTATGGTGCACACACTGAACAAGACCAATTGTGTGCACAACGCGCTGGTAAAAAGTCTTATTTTAATGTTGATGCTCATAAACTATATATATCTTCAACGATATGTTACAATTGTTTTTTATTCTACATGTCAACAAAAATTGCCCCCTGTAGCAGTTCTTGGATCGATTTCCCGGCGTGGTCAAATTACACTTGTGCCTGCTAATAACGCCAAAGTGATTGCAAGGTACTGCATTTTCCACAAAAATGGAACCATTCAAATTAACAAGTTCTCACTTCTCATGGCAATGCATCCATATTGGAAATTGGAGACACTGTTCTACTCATGCTCTACCAAGGCACAGGAGGGCTCTTCCTTTTCATTGACGAGATGCCGAGTCGCCGTGATCAAGCTGCTTCCAGTGGATAGTTGTGGTTGTTGGCCCTCAGCCTCTTAAAATGTGCTAGCTGTTACTATATATGTTAAGTATGTAGATATGGACCATATGGTTGTTGGCCCTTAGCCTCTTAAAATGTGATAGTTGTTACTATGTTAAGTATGTAGATATGGACCATATGGTTGTCAAAACCGTGTTACGAAGATCTTCCTTTTGTCAAATAGTGTTACCTATATATGTTACTGAAATGTTGTTACCCAAGTTCATATATTTTCATGGAAAGTATTAGTATCGTACACAGTTCATTGAGTTTAAGCATGTGCCCGATGTCCAGAAGGCATTTGGATATTAACTGTCCATATTGCAAATTCACACACATGTTAACATAAGGAAACGTATGTGTAACATACTAATCATCGCACACGAGTACTCCCAGACGCATCGTGTGCGATACTCCTCCACCGCAAGCAACTAGTTTGCATTTTTCAATGTTTTTTGTACAGACAGAATCGCACACGAAGTAACTGTATTGACCGTCTGTGTTGTAATTTCTCATCGCAAACAATTCATCCGAGTCGACTATTTTCCACGTATCACACACATCTTGTTTACACGACTCGTTTGTGTTCTTTTGGCTCATCGCAAATAGTTCATCCATGTGAACTGTATGTCGCATATCACACACATCTTGTTAAGTTGAACCGTTTCTGTTGTGTTCCCTAATCAAAAACAGTTCGTCTGAGTTAACCGTATGCCGTATATCGCACACACATAGATATGGATGCCCGTTTTTGTTGTTCTACCTCATCACAAACAGTTCCAATGGATTAGCCGTGTGTCCTCCATCGCACATACATTGTTATGGCTGCCCATTTCTGTTGTTCCGCCTCAAAGCAGACAGTTTGAATGGATTAACCGTGTGTCCTTCACCGCACACTGCTACCTCTTGAGCATGCGTTGGTTTTCCCTTGAAGAGGAAAGGGTGATGCAGCAAAGTAGCGTAAGTATTTCCCTCAGTTTTTGAGAACCAAGGTATCAATCCAGTAGGGGGACACACGCAAGTCACTCGTACCTACACAAACAAATAAGAACCTTGCAACCAACGCGATAAAGGGGTTGTCAATCCTTTCACGGCCACTTGCAAAAGTGAGATCTGATAGAGATGATAAGATAATATTTTTGGTATTTTATGATAAAGACTAAAAGTAAAGATTGGAAAGTAAAAATAGATTGGATACTTATATGATGGAAAATAGACCCGGGGCCATAGGTTTCACTAGTGGCTTCTCTCAAGATAGCATAAGTATTACGGTGGGTGAACAAATTACTGTCGAGCAATTGATAGAAAAGTGCATAATTATGAGAATATCTAGGCATGATCATGTATATAGGCATCACGTCCGTGACAAGTAGACCGACTCCTGCCTGCATCTACTACTATTACTCCACACATCGACAGCTATCCAGCATGCATCTAGAGTATTAAGTTCATAAGAACAGAGTAACGCATTAGGTAAGATGACATGATGTAGAGGGATAAACTCAAGCAATATGATATAAACCCCATCTTTTTATCCTCGATGGCAACAATACAATACGTGTCGTTTCCCCTACTGTCACTGGGATCGAGCACCGCATGATTGAACCCAAAGCTAAGCACTTCTCCCATTGCAATAAAGATCAATCTAGTAGGCCAAACCAAACTGATAATTCGAAGAGACTTGCAAAGATAACCAATATACATAAAAGAATTCAGAGAAGATTCAAATATTGTTCATAGATAATCTTGATCATAAACCCACAATTCATCGGATCTTGACAAACACACCGCAAAAAGAGTTACATCAAATAGATCTCCAAGAAGATCGAGGAGAACTTTGTTTCGAGATCCAAAGAGAGAGAAGAAGCCATCTAGCTAATAACTATGGACCCGAAGGTCTGTGGTAAACTACTCACACATCATCTGAGAGGCTATCCGGCCCAGATGATGTGTGAGTAGTTTACCAC
>NC_057811.1:76597966-76601485 GCF_018294505.1 Triticum aestivum | reverse complement strand
GTTCAATCTAGTAGGCCAAACCAAACTGATAATTCGAAGAGACTTGCAAAGATAACCAATAATACATAAAAGAATTCAGAGAAGATTCAAATATTGTTCATAGATAATCTTGATCATAAAACCACAATTCATCGGATCTCGACAAACACACCGCAAAAAGAGTTACATCGAATAGATCTCCAAGAATATCGAGGAGAACTTTGTATTGAGATCCAAAGAAAGAGAACAAGCCATCTAGCTAATAACTATGGACCCGAAGGTCTGTGGTAAACTACTCACACATCATCGGAGAGGCTATGGTGTTGATGTAGAAGCCCTCCGTGATCGATGCCCCTCCGGCGGAGCGCCGGAAAAGGCCCCAAGATGGGATCTCACGGGTACAGAAGGTTGCGGCGGTGGAATTAGGTTTTCATGGTGCTCCTGGATGGTTTCGGGGTACGTAGGTATATATAGGAGGAAGAAGTAGGTCGGTGGATCCACGAGGGGCCCATGAGGGTGGAGGGCACGCCCAGGGGGGTAGGCGCGCCCCCCTGCCTCGTGGCCTCCTCGTTGATTTCTTGACGTCCACTCCAAGTCCTCTGGATCATGTTTGTTCCAAAAATAACTCTCCCAAAGGTTTCATTCCGTTTGGACTCCGTTTGATATTCCTTTTCTGCGGAACACTGAAATAGGCAAAAAAATAGCAATTTGCACTGGGCCTTGGGTTAATAGGTTAGTCCCAAAAATAATATAAAAGTGTATAAATAAGCCCATTAAACATCCAAAATAGAATATATATATATAGCATGGAGCAATCAAAAATTATAGATACGTTGGAGACGTATCACACACGCAACTAAAATCTGAACCGTGTTTGATGGCTCCGCCATCGCAAACATTTTGCACCTTTTTTGATATTTTTTACACCACCGTCTGCGATTATTGCATCGCACACAGTTTTGGCAAAGGGTCTCTGATCGTAGTGTCGTGTTAGCAGTCTCCTGCAGTAGTGCATATCTATGTTGTTGTAGATCAATGGCTCGTGCTAGCGTTCCCTTGAATTTTAATGCGTTCCTAGAGAAAGCAAAGTTGAAAGATGATGGTAGCAACTACACGGACTGGGTCCGTAACTTGAGGATTATCCTCATTGTTGCACAGAAGAATTACGTCCTGGAAGCACCGCTAGGGGCAAGACCCGCTGCAGGAGCAACTTCAGACGTTATAAACGTCTGACAAAGCAAAGTTGATGACTACTTGATAGTTCACTGTGCCATGCTTTACGGCTTACAATCAGGACTTCAAAGATGTTTTGAACGTCATGGAGCATGTGAGATGTTCCAGGAGTTGAAGTTTATATTTCAAGCAAATGCCCGAATTGAGAGATATGAAGTCTGCTACCTCTTGAGCACTGCGTTGGTTTTCCCTTGAAGAGGAAAGGGTGATGTAGCAAAGTAGCATAAGTATTTCCCTCTGTTTTTTAGAACCAAGGTATCAATCCAGTAGGAGGCTACGCTCAAGTCCCTCGCACCTACACAAACAAATTAGAACCTCGCAAATGTAGCGACCAGACCTCAAACAGTCTAGTCTCTGTGCATCAGTGTCATCCTTGGATCGGTAATGCTGACACGCATAGTACTTTGAAGGATTTATAACAGAGTAAAAATCACACACTTATTACATCGAATAGTTCAAGAGAACTCAATACAATAAATATGGCTTAAGGCCATCTAAAATACGATAATAGCGGAAGGCTTGGAAGATAAAGTGAGTCCATCAACTCCAACGGCATCACTGAGTATAAGACCACGACCTAAGGCTCCTTACTCGTCGTCTGAAAAGTCTGCAACATGATACGTTGCAGCCCGAAAACGGGTCAGCACATGGAATATGCTGGCAAACTAACACATAGAGAGTAATGAACAGAATAATGCTATCACTACATGCATATTTGGCTGGTGGAAAGCTCTATAGTTACAGTTTTGCGAAAAGCCAATTTTTCCCTACCACAAAGGAATAAATTTTATTTAACTATCATGGTGGTTGTTAAACATTGAGAAGGTGCCTCCAACTCAATCCCAATTAAGAACGTGATTAACCCAATCAAATTAAATTAAGTAACATGATGATGAGATTCACATGATAATCCAAGAACTAGATACTCAAGATGTCCATAACCGGGGACACGGCTAATCATGATTAGTTTGTACACTCTGCAGAGGTTTGTGCACTTTTCCCCACAAGACTCGATAGCCTCCTCTTCATTTCTCGCACTACATGGTGTTTGGGAAACGGATGACCGAGACACAGTCTTTCAGAAACACTACTCTTTACTCCGGGTGGACAGTTACACCTACTTTCCCCTACATATGCTAGCCCACCTCTTCAAGAGGTCATGTAACCTACTCAACGATGCTAGAGCCCATAATAGCTTGTGGCTGCACACGGAAGTTTCTAGCATGAATAATCTCATGATCCCTTTGAGTCTGGATGGCAGTCCATAGGATGATCACACGGGTACTCCGGGATATCCAAAAATACAGGCAACACTGGTTTCTCCAGGTGCCTCAATCCACCCAGATGTAAATTAAAGTAGCCACCTTAAGTTGAACCATAAATTAATAATCTCACATCTGTCATGAAGAATTCACTCAAACCCAATCCACGTCTACGAGCATATCATAGCAATATAGGCAAACGTAGAAGTAACTCCCAAAGGTTTGATAGTAAACAGGACAATAGGTACTACCTCATGTACTTCCCAAAACCCACATATTAATCAGATCCTAATCATGCAACTGTTTGAGGATTGATCTAATGCAATAAAACTGGGTGATGAAAAGTATGATCAAAGTGTTACTTGCCTTGCTGATGATCCGTGAAACCTAGAGACTCGTAGTAGCACGCTCCGCACTCCGGGTACTCTATCGCAAACAAACAATACATACATAAGCAATCAAGCAATGGTGCACGAAATAAAACTCAAAATAAGAGATCTAACTAGAAAGTTCAACTTAAGAACTCCGGTTTGCAAAAAGAATCAATTCAAACGAAGCAACGAAGGTCAAACGGCGAAAGAAACAAGCTTCATTTACTAATCTAGATCTAAGTAAAATTTTACAGTAGCAAAAACTTGTTTGAGTTGGTCAAACGGAAAGAGAATTTTGAGACGAAACTCTAGGCACTTGAATCACCTGATTCCGATAAACGAGCGAAAAGTTATACCAAAACGAAAAACAGATGGGAAATCGCGATCAGGAATAATCGTGGAAAATCTGAGAAAAGAAAAACTGACGAACAGGCGAACGATCGAACATTCGCTGTCTGTAAAAAATGAAAACCATTCGTTAAAATGAACGATCGAATGGGCGTTCGCTATTTAACTAAACCGGAAAAAATAAACCGATCTAATATAAAAAACGTATCTCGGTTTCGAAATAAAACCGAACGGTTTTTCGAGAAAAACCAGCGGCTACCTCGGTTCGCGTGACGGCGGCGGCGGCGAGCGGCTCCGGCGGATGGCGGTGTCGGGCGAGAGACCCG
>NC_057811.1:76553667-76597483 GCF_018294505.1 Triticum aestivum | reverse complement strand
CCGCCGGGCGGCGGGGCGACGCGGGGCGGCGGCGGTGCGGGGCGGCAGCGGCGGCTAGGGTTTCAGGGTGGCGGCGACTCGGGCTGAGGCGGGGCTCAGGCCGCGGCTTTAAAGGCCGGCCGGGCTGAGGTGTCCGGGTTGGACACGGCCCGTAAGGCGGTTGACTTTAAAAAAAAATCGGACGTGCAGAAAAAGTAAGAAAAGAAATACTAAACGGACTCCAAAAATCCCGAAATAATTTTTCCCGTCCTGTAAAAATAAGCCGGACAAGATGAACATTTATTTAGGCCTAAATTGCAATTTTGGAAAACGCGTATTTTTCCTAATTCGAATAAAATCAAATATTTGTTTTTAATATTTTTGCTCCAATATTTCATTATTTGTGTAGAAGTCATTTGATCCCCTCTCATATATTTTGATATGAAATATTTACGGGGAGAAAAATAATTAAAACAAATGATCCTATTTTCAAAATTTGAGAAAACCGAAATATGAAAATAACGAAATCCCCAACTCTCTCCGTGGGTCCTTGAGTTGCGTGAAATTTCTAGGATCGCAAATCAAAATGCAATAAAATATGATATGCATGATGATCTAATGTATAATATTCCAAATTGAAAATTTGGGATGTTACAAACCTACCCTCCTTAAGATGAATCTCGCCCTCGAGATTCGGGTTGGCTAAAAAATAGGTGAGAGTGGTCCTTCCGTAGATCTTCCTCTCGCTCCCAGGTGGCTTCATCCTCGGTATGGTAACTCCACTGAACTTCGCAAAACTTGAAAGTGGCAAGTCACTATCCAGCTGAATCGCTTCCAATGGCACTGTATCTCTCAGTGGTATCTCAGCCATCTCTGCGTGGCACTTCTTCAGCTGAGAAACATGGAACACATCGTGAACTCCCGACAATCCTTCGGGCAATTCCAACTTGTAAGCAACTTCCCCCATACGCTCCAAAACTTTGTATGGTCCTACAAAACGTGGCGCTAACTTTCCCTTAAGTCCAAAGCGCTTTACTCCTCGAAGTGGTGATACTCGAAGATAAACTCTGTCTCCAACTTTGTAAACTGTCTCCTTGCGTTTAGAATCCGCATAACTCTTCTGCCTGGACTGGGCTACCTTGAGCCTATCGCGAATCAACTTCACTTTCTGTTCAGACTCTTTAATCAAATCTGGTCCAAAGAACTGGCGGTCTCCAACTTCGACCCACAACAATGGTGTCCTGCACCTCCTTCCGTACAGAGCTTCGAAAGGGGCCATCTTCAAACTGGATTGATAACTGTTGTTGCAAGAGAACTCTGCATATGGCAAATTGTCGTCCCAACTAGATCCATAATCTAGCGCACAAGCTCTCAGCATGTCCTCCAAAATCTGATTGACTCTCTCGGTCTGTCCGTCTATCTGTGGATGAAAGGCTGTACTGAACTCTAGCCTGGTACCCAAAGTCTTGTGCAACTGATTCCAAAACTTTGAAGTAAACTGGGTTCCTCTATCTGATACAATGGTCCTCGAAACTCCATGCAGACATACGATCCTGGTCATGTATATCTTTGCCAACTTAGCACTTGTATAAGTGGTATTTACTGGGGTGAAATGAGCTACGTTCGTCAAACGATCGACTGCAACCCATATCGAGTCATAGCCTAAATGAGTCCTGGGCAATCATGTGATAAAATCCATGCCTAGCTTATCCCACTTCCATTCGGGTATCGGCAATGGTTGTAGCAATCCTGCTGGCTTCTGATGATCTGCCTTTACTCTCTGACATACATCACAAACTGCTACATACTCCGCAATATCCTTCTTCATTCCGGTCCACCAGAAAGTATCCTTCAAATCCAAAGACATCTTGGTATTTCCTCGGTGAATCGAATATGGTGAATCATGGGCCTCTTGCAGAATCAACTTCCTGATCTCCGGATCATTGGGCACATAAACGCGGTCCTCAACCATAAGGTATCGTGTTCATCCTCACGAAATCCCTTGGCTTTTCCTTTACTCATCCTTTCCTTTATCTCAGCAATTTCCTTGTCTGTTTTCTGAGCTTCTCTGATCTTATCCATCAAAGTAGACTGAATCTCCAATGCTGCTACAAAACCTCTTGGAACTATTTCCAAACATAGTTCACGAAGATCCTCTGCTAACTTCTTGGGTAACTCTCCGGTCATGAGCGTGTTGACATGGCTCTTGCGGCTCAACGCATCGGCTACTACATTAGCCTTCCCTGGATGATAATGCAATCTCATATCATAATCCTTAATGAGCTCCAACCATCTCCTTTGCCTGAGATTCAACTCCTTCTGCGTGAAAATGTACTTCAAACTCTTGTGATCCGTGTACACCTCACAATGGTTTCCGATGAGAAAATGTCTCTATGTCTTCAACGCATGCACTACGGCTGCTAACTCCAAATCATGTGTAGCATAATTCAACTCATGGGGTTTAAGCTGTCGTGAGGCATATGAAACAACTCTTCCCTCCTGCATTAGCACTGCTCCAAGTCCTCGACGAGAAGCGTCGCAATATACTTCATAATCCTTGCGTTGATCTGGCAGAATCAACACTGGCGCTGTAACCAAACGTTTCTTCAATTCCTGGAAACTAGCCTCACATTCCTCAGTCCAAATGAATTTGGTGTCCTTCTTCAACAACTCCATCATAGGCTTAGCAATCTTTGAGAAATTCTCGATGAATCTCCGGTAATATCCTGCGAGTCCAAGAAAACTCCGGATTTCTCCAACTGTCGTGGGTGCCTCCCAATTTGTCACGGTGTTAACCTTGGTGGGATCTACTGCTATTCCTTCTCCGGATATAACATGTCCAAGGAATCCAACTTCCTTTAACCAAAACTCGCACTTGCTGAACTTGGCATATAACTGATGTTCTCTGAGCTTTCCAAGTACCAAACACAAATGCTCCTTATGCTCTTCTTCATTCTTCGAATAGACCAGAATATCATCAATGAACACTACGACGAACTTATCCAAAAACTCCATAAACACTTTGTTCATCATGTTCATGAAATAGGCAAGTGCGTTAGTGAGGCCAAATGACATAACGGTGTACTCGTATAGCCCATACCTTGTGGTAAAAGCTGTCTTGGGTATATCCCGCTCTCGAATCTTCAACTGGTGGTATCCTGATCGCAAATCAATCTTGGAAAATACTTTTGCTCCTTGTAGTCGGTCAAACAGATCATTGATCATCGGCAGTGGGTACTTGTTCTTGATTGTTACTTCATTCAATCCACGATAATCAACAACCATCCTCAACGATCCATCTTTCTTCTCCACTAGAAGTATGGGTGATCCCCAAGGTGACAAACTTGGGCGAATATATCCTTTATCCAGTAACTCCTTAATCTGCCTCTTAATTTCTTCCAAATCCTTAGCGGGCATCCTGGACGGTCTCTTAGATATTGGCCCAGTGCCTGGCAAAAGCTCAATCAAAAACTCGATGTCTCTATCCGGTGGCATGCCTGGCAACTCCTTTGGAAATACGTCAGGGAATTCCTTCACCACTGGTACTTCCTCCTGTTCAACTCCTGATAAGGAATTCACTTGAGTCCTCTTCGGCACATGTCGGGATACATACTTAATCCTTCTTCCTTCTGGGGTAGTAAGCAAAATCGTCTTACTGGCGCAATCGATGTTTCCTCCATACATCGATAGCCAATCCATTCCCAAAATCACATCCAAACCTTGTGACTCCAAAACTATTAGGTCTGAGGGGAAAACATGCCTACCTATGGCCAATGGCAACTGAAAACATCCTTGGCTTGCCATATACTCTGCTCCTGGCGAGGTTACTAACATAGGTGTTCTAAGAACTTTGGTGGGCAACTTAAACTTATCCACAAATCCCCTTGATATGTATGAATGTGATGCACCAGTATCAAAAAGAACGATTGCAGTAAATGACTTAACCAAGAACTTACCTATTACTGCATCAGGCTATGCTTGAACCTCCTCCACATTAACGTGGTTCACCTGTCCCCTGTTGAAAGGCTTCGGCTTCTTCCCCGAGCTTCCATTGCCATTTCCATTTTTTGCTTCCGGACAATCAGTGGCATAATGTCCGGTCTTCTGGCACTTGAAACAAGTAACGTGGCTTAGATCTCTCTTGGCTGGGGTTGATGGGTTGGTACGGTTCTGTCCGTTGCTTCCTCCGTTCCCATTGCCATTCTTGGGGCCACTATGATTGTGCGAACTTCCTCCATTGTGATTGTGACCTCCATGGTTATGCTGAAGGTGTCCTCCCGAGTTCGGGGTAAAACGAGGCTTCTGGTGAGCTCCTGTACTGTACTTTCCTTGTCCATACTTCCTCTTACGACTCTCAATCTGCTGCTGATTCCCTTCAATCATGAGAGCTCTATCTACCAACTCCTGGTAGTTGTTAAAAGTTGCCACCATCAACTGCATGCTCAGCTCATCATTCAGTCCTTCCAGAAACTTCTCCTGCTTAGCTACATCCGTAGCAACGTCATCTGGGGCATAACGTGCTAACTTACTAAAATCCTCCACGTACTGGCCAACGGTACGTCCTCCTTGGCATAAGTTGCGAAACTCACGCTTCTTCATGGCCATAGCTCCTGTTGAAACATGGGCAGTACGGAAAGCTTGCTGACACTGGTCCCATGTGACAGTGTCAATGGGGTGAGTGGCTGTGTAATTCTCCCACCATGATGCTGCGGGTCCATCAAGCTGATGTGCGGCAAAACGCACTCTCTCCACATCTGTGCATCCTGCAGTGGTCAGCTCCCTTCCAACCTTGCAGAGCCAATCATCTGCCACAATCGGCTCGGTGCTACTGGAAAACACCGGCGGATTTAGCCTAAGAAATCGGGCTAAGTGATCAAGAGGTGGTGGTGGTGGTGGGTTGTTGTTGTTGTTTTTGCCTTGGTTTTGAACTAGCACTTGCATCAGGGCATTCTGCTGCTGAATCAACTGAGTGATCTCCGGTGGGAAAACAAATCCGGTGTCGCATCTCGGAGGCATCTGATGTTTTAGAAAAGATGAGAAAATAGAATAGAATGAGGTCTAGAGGGAAAACACTACCCATATGCACATGAGACAAACACAATCATATCACTCCAATCAATTCAAACAAGGCATACAATCGATCTAACTATCGTTACAAAGTGCTTGGACTATAATATATACATGGTGGAATACTACTACTAATTTGGTGGTCTACCAGAAAAATTGCTCAGTCGAAGACTCCATGATATCTGCTCCGGCTTCATCCTCCAAATCATCCTCACTGGGGTCCGAGTCGGTGTCATCAATGAGGATGTAATTCTCCGGGCAAGTAGAATCGTCATCATCTCCTCCTGGTGCTGGGTCTCCCATGAAACCTCCTAGCTTCTTTGTCAGGTCGTCATTCTTCTCCACTAGTGCGACGATTTCCTCCATATAATCCTCGCGTGTAGCCTTGAGTTCTTCCTCCAGTTCCATGATCCTAGTCTTTGCCTTCTTCAGTTCTATCATGTCTGCGCACATCTGGTTCTCCTGGCGACGAATGTGCTGGTTTAACTCCTGGATGAAAGCTGCAATAGATTTATCCTTCCTGGTACTGATCATCTCCCATTGCTGGTCTTGGCGCCCACAAATCTGATAGATAGTATCCTTGAGATCATTGTGGTACACTTCTCCAATGCATCCCATGGTGATGTGGGCTGCCATGCTCTTTCCTAGACTCCAGGTTGGTGCATCAAAGGAAAACTCTATGGGCTCAGTGATTGGCGTGAACGTCCTTCCTAGAACTTGAACTTGAATCATCCAGCGCTCCTCTTCTGGTAGTGTGGTGTTGTAGATTCCGATGAAGCTTGGTATTCCGATGTTCAAGTACTTAGTAACTTCCTTCAAGTGTCGTCCAAAAGGTGTATCCTCATCTAGTTGCGCGAACTTGTTCCTTGCATCCGCCATCCTAAAAGAGTGGAAGAAAGGAGAGGAGTCAGAAATGAGAAGAGAGTAGTGATCTAGGGCTTTAGCTTAGTGGTCATGTCCTACAGTCAGCGTGTGCTCTGATACCATCTCTGTAGCGACCAGACCTCAAACAGTCTAGTCTCTGTGCATCAGTGTCATCCCTGGATCGGTAATGCTGACACGCACTGTACTTTGAAGGATTTATAACAGAGTAGCAATCACACACTTATTATATCGAATAGTTCAAGAGAACTCAATACAATAAATATGGCTTAAGGCCATCTAACATACGATAACAGCGGAAGGCTTGGAAGATAAAGTGAGTCCATCAACTCCAACGGCATCACTGTGTATAAGACCACGACCTAAGGCTCCTTACTCGTCGTCTGAAAAGTCTGCAACATGATACGTTGCAACCCAAAAACGGGTCAGCACATGGAATATGCTGGCAAAGTAACACATAGAGAGTAATGAGCAGAATAATGCTATCACTACATGCATATTTGGCTGGTGGAAAGCTCTATGGTTACAATTTTGCGAAAAGCCAATTTTTCCCTACCACAAAGGAATAAATTTTATTTAACTATCATGGTGGTTGTCAAATATTGAGAAGGTACCTCCAACTCAATCCCAACTAAGAACGTGATTAACCCAATCAAATTAAATTAAGTAACATGATGATGAGATTCACATGATAATCCAAGAACTAGATACTCAAGATGTCCATAACCGGGGACACGGCTAATCATGATTAGTTTGTACACTCTGCAGATGTTTGTGCACTTTTCCCCACAAGACTCGATCGCCTCCGCTTGATTTCTCGCACTAAATGGTGTTTGATAAACGGATGACCGAGACACAGTCTTTTAGAAACACTACTCTTTACTCCGGGTGGACAGTTACACCTACTTTCCCCTACATCTGCTAGCCCACCTCTTCAAGAGGTCATGTAACCTACTCAACGATGCTAGAGCCCATAATAGCTTGTGGCTGCACACGGAAGTTTCTAGCATGAATAATCTCATGATCCCTTTGAGTCTGGGTGGCGGTCCATATGATGATCACACGGGTACTCCGGGATATCCAAAAATAAAGGCAACACTGGTTTCTCCAGGTGCCTCAATCCACCCAGATGTAAATTAAAGTAGCCACCTTATGTTGAACCATAAATTAATAATCTCACATCTGTCATGAAGAATTCACTCAAACCCAATCCACGTCTACGAGCATAGCATAGCAATATAGGCAAACGTAGAAGTAACTCCCAAAGGTTTGATAGTAAACAGGACAATAGGTACTACCTCATCTACTTCCCAAAACCCACATATTAATCAGATCCTAATCATGCAACTGTTTGAGGATTGATCTAATGCAATAAAACTGGGTGATGAAAAGTATGATCAAAGTGTTACTTGCCTTGCTGATGATCCGTGAAACCTAGAGACTCGTAGTAGCACGCTTCGCACTCCGGGTACTCTATCGCAAATAAACAATACATACATAAGCAATCAAGCAACGATGCACGAAATAAAACTCAAAATAAGAGATCTAACTAGAAAGTTCAACTTAAGAACTCCGGTTTGCAAAAAGAATCAATTCAAACGAAGCAACGAAGGTCAAACGGCGAAAGAAACAAGCTTCGTTTACTAATCTAGATCTAAGTCAAATTTTACAGTAGCAAAAACTTGATTGAGTTGGTTAAACGGAAAGAGAATTTCGAGACGAAACTCTAGGCGCTTGAATCGCCTGATTACGATAAACGAGCGAAAAGTTATACTAAAACGAAAAACAGATCGGAAATCACGATTAGGAATAATTGCGGAAAATCCGAGAAAAAGAAAAACTGACGAACAGGCTAACGATCGAACGTTCGCTGTATGAAAAAAACGCAAACCGTTCGTTAAAACGAACGAACGAACGGGCGTTCGCTATTTAACTAAACCGGAAAAAAATAAACCGATCTAATATAAAAAAACGCATCTCGGTTTCTAAATAAAACCGAACGGTTTTTCGAGAAAAATAGCGGCTACCTCGGTTTGCGTGACGGCGGCGGCGAGCGCCTCCGGCGGGTGGCGGCATCGGCCGAGAGGCGGCGGGGCTCCGGTGGGTGGCGGCGTCGGGCGACGCGGGGCGGCCGCTCGGGCCGCGGCTTTAAAGGCCGGCCGGGCTGAGGTGTCCGGGTCGGACACGGCCCGTAAGGCGGTTGACTTTTTTTGTTTAATAATTCGGACATGCAGAAAAAGTAAGAAAAAAAATACTAAACTGACTCCAAAAATTCCGAAATAAATTTTCCCGGTCCTCTAAAAATAAGTCAGACAAGATGAACATTTATTTGGGCCTAAAACGCAATTTCGAAAAACGCATATTTTTCTAATTTGAATAAAATCCAAATAATATCAAATATATTTTTTTAATATTTTTCGTCCAATATTTCATTATTTGTGGAGAAGTCATTTTATCCCCTCTCATATATTTTGATATGAAATATTTTCGGAGAGAAAAATAATTAAAACAAATGATCTTATTTTCAAAATTTGAGAAAACCCAAATATGAAAATAACGAAATCCCCAACTCTCTCCGTGGGTCCTTGAGTTGCGTGGAATTTCTAGGATCGAAAATCAAAATGCAATAAAATATGATATGCATGATGATCTAATGTATAACATTCCAAATTGAAAATTTGGGATGTTACAACAACCAATGCGATAAAGGGGTTGTCAATCCCTTCACGGTCACTTACGAGAGTGAGATCTGACAGATATGATAAGATAATATTTTTGGTATTTTTATGATAAAGAGAAATGAAGATGCAAAGTAAAATAAAAGGCAATAGAAATAGCTAAGTGTTGGAAGATTAATATGATGGAAAATAGACGCGGGGGCCATAGGTTTCACTAGTGGCTTCTCTCAAGAGCATAAGTATTACGGTGGGTGAACAAATTACTGTCGAGCAATTGATAGAATTGAGCATAGTTATGAGAATATCTAGGTATGATCATGTATATAGGCATCACGTTCGTGACAAGTAGACCGACTCCTGCCTGCATCTACTACTATTTCTCCACACATCGACCGCTATCCAGCATGCATCTAGAGTATTAAGTTCATAAGAACAGAATAACGCTTTAAGCAAGAAGACATGATGTAGAGGGATAAACTCATGCAATATGATATAAACCCCATCTTGTTATCCTCGATGGCAACAATACAATATGTGCCTTGCTGCCCCTGCTGTCACTGGGAAAGGACACCGCAAGATCAAACCCAAAGCTAAGCACTTCTCCCATTGCAAGAAAGACCAATCTAGTAGGCCAAACCAAACTGATAATTCAAAGAGACTGGCAAAGATAATCAATCATACATAAAAGAATTCAGAGAAGATTCAAATATTGTTCATAGATAATCTTGATCATAAACCCACAATTCATCGGTCCCGACAAACACCCCGCAAAAGAAGATTACATCGAATAGATCTCCAAGAGAATCGAGGAGAACTTTGTATTGAGATCCAAAGAGAGAGAAGAAGCCATCTAGCTAATAACTATGGACCCGAAGGTCTGAGGTAAACTACTCACACATCATCAGAGAGGCTATGGTGTTGATGTAGAAGCCCTCCGTGATCAATGCCCCCTCCTACAGGACGCCGGAAAAGTCCCCAAGATGGGATCTCATGGGTACCGAAGGTTGCGGCGGTGGAATTTGGTTTTCGTGGATGCCACTGTTGGTTTGAGCGTACGTAGGTATATATAGGAGGAAGAAGTACATCGGTGAAGCAACATGGGCCCCACGAGGATGGATGGCGCGCCTGGGGGAGGTGGGCGCGCCCCTGCCTCGTGCTCTCCTCGTTGATTACTTTATATAGACTCCAAGTCCTCTGGATCAGGTTTGTTCCAAAAATCACGTTCCCGAAGGTTTCATTCTGTTTGGACTCCGTTTGATATTTTTTTTCTGCGAAACTCTGAAATAAGGAAAAACAGCAATCTGGGCTGGGCCTCCGGTTAATAGGTTAGTCCCAAAAATAATATGAAAGTGTATAAATAAACCCATTAAACATCCAAAACAGATAATATAATAGCATGGAACAATCAAAAATTATAGATACGTTGGAGACGTATCAAGCATCCCCAAGCTTAATTCCTGCTAGTCCTCGAGTAGGTAAATGATAAAAACAGAATTTTTGATGTGGAATGCTTCTTGGCATACTTCTTAATGTAAATCTTTTATTGTGGCATGAATATCTAGGTCTGAAAGATTCAAGATAAAAGTTTAATGTTGACATAAAAACAATAATACTTCGAACATGCTAACCAAGAAATTATGTCTTATCAAAATAACATAGTCAAAGAAAGCTTATCCCTACAAAATCATATAGTTAGGCTATGTTTCAATACTGTTACACAAACGTTCTCATCATGCATAACCCCGATGACAAGCCGAGCAATTGGTTCATACTTTTAATGCGCTTCAGCCTTTTCAACTCTTACGCAATACATGAGCGCAAGCCATGGATATAGCACCATGGGTGGAGTAAAGTATAATGATGGGGGTTATGAGAGAAGACAAAAAAGGTAGAAAGTCACACATTGACGCGGCTAATCAATAGGCTATGGAGATTCCCATCAATTGATGTCAATGAGAGGAGTTGGGATTGCACTAGAGCTATAAATATATGAAAGCTCAACAAAAGAAACTAAGTGGGTGTGCATCCAACTTGCTTGCTCACAAAGACCTAGGGCATTTTGAGGAAGCCCATCATTGGAATATACAAGCCAAGTTCTATAATGATAAATTCCCACAAGTATATGAAAGTGACAACATAGGAGACTCTCTATCATGAAAATCATGGTGCTACTTTGAAGCACAAGTGTGGAAAAGGATAGTAACATTGTCCCTTCTCTCTTTTTCTCTCTTTTTTTGGCCTTCTATTTTTTTTGGCCTCTTATTTTTATATTTAGTCCGGAATCTCATCCCGACTTGTCGGGGAATCATAGTCTCCATCATCCTTTCCTCACATGGGACAATGCTCTAATAATGATGATCATCACACTTTTTATTACTTACAACTCAACAATTACAACTCAATACTTAGAACAAGATATGACTCTATGTGAATGCCTCCGGTGGTGTACCGGGATATGCGATGAATCAAGAGTGACATGTATTACAAAATTATGAATAGTGGCTTTGCCACAAAATATGATGTCAACTACATGATCATGCAAAGCAATATGACAATGATGAAGCGTGTCATGATAAACGGAACGGTGGAAAGTTGCATGGCAATATATCTCGGAATGGCTATGGAAATGCCATAATAGGTAGGTATGGTGGCTGTTTTGAGGAAGATATAAGGAGGCTTATGTGTGATAGAGCGTATCATATCACGGGTTTTGGATGCACCGGCGAAGTTTGCACCAACTCTCAATGTGAGAAAGGGCAATGTGCGGTACCGAAGAGGCTAGAAAAGTGTGGAAGGTAGAGAGTGCGTATAATCCATGGACTCACATTAGTCATAAAGAACTCATATACTTATTGCAAAAGTTTATTATCCCTCGAAGCAAAGTACTACTACGCATGCCCCTAGAGGGATAGATTGGTAGGAAAAGACCATCGCTCGTCCCCGACCGCCACTCATAAGGAAAACAATAAAAGAACACCTATGTGTCAAAATTGTTACACAACTTTTACCATACGTGCATGCTACGGGACTTGCCAACTTTAACACAAGTATTTCTCAATTTCACAATTACTCAACTAGCACACTCTAATATTACCACCTTTATATCTCAAAACACTTATCAAGTATCTAACTTCTCATGACATTTAATGAACTCAATATGGAAGATTAATTTCATGATTAAAGCAAATTACCATGCTGTTTAAGACTCTCAAAATAATATAAGTGAAGCATGAAAGTTCAATAATTCACCGCCGTGCTCTAAAAGATATAAGTGAAGTACTAGAGCAAAAACTATATAACTCAAAGGATATAAGTGAAGCACATAGAGTATTCTAACAAATTCTGAATCATGTGTGTCTCTCTCAAAAGGTGTGTACAGAAAGGATGATTGTGGCGAACTAACAAATAAAGACTCAAATCATACAAGACGCTCCAAGCAAAACACATATCATGTGGTGAATAAAAATATTGCGCCAAGTAAATTTACCGATGGATGAGGACGAAAGAGGGGATGCCTTCCGGGGCATCCCCAAGCTTTGGCTTTTTGGTGTCCTTGGATTACCTTGCGGTGCCATGGGCATCCCCAAGCTTAGGCTCTTGCCAATCCTTGTTCCATACTCCATCAAATCTTTACCCAAAACTTGAAAACTTCACAACACAAAACTTAACAGAAAATCTCGTGAGCTCCGTTAGCGAAAGAAAACAAAACACCACTTCAAGGTGCTGTATTGAACTCATTATTTATTTATATTGGTGTTAAACCTACTGTATTACAACTTCTATATGGTTTATAAACTATTTTACTAGCCATAGATTCATCAAAATAAGCAAACAACACACGAAAAACAGAATCTGTAAAAAACAGAGCAGTCTGTAGTAATATGTAACTAACGCAAACTTCTGGAACTCTAAAAATTCAGAAAAAATAGGACGACCTAAATAATTTGTTTATTGATCTGCTGCAATTGGAATCAATATTATATCACGTTCTGGTAATTTTTAACAATTGTTTTCGTGAACAGGAAGTTTCTGGAATTTTCAGCAAGATCAAATCACTATCATCCAAGAAGATCCTATAGGTTTAAGTTGGCACAAACACTAATTAAAACATAAAAAAATCTCACCAGAGGCTAGATCAAATATTTATTCCTAAACAGAAGCAAAAAGCAAAAAACACTAAAAATAAAATTGGGTTGCCTCCAAACAAGCGCTATCGTTTAATGCCCCTACCTAAGCATAAAAGCAAGGATAGATCTAGGAATTGCCATCTTTGGTAGGCAATCCATAAGTGGCTCTCATAATAGATTCATATGGCAATTTAATTTTATTTATAGGAAAGTGTTCCATGCCTTTCCTTGACAGAAATTGGAATCTAATATTTCCTTCCTTCATATCAATTATTGCACCAATCGTTCTAAGGAAAGGTCTACCAAGAATAATAGAACATGAAGGATTGCAATCTATATCAAGAACAATAAAATCTACGGGCACATAATTCCTAATTGCAACAATAAGAACATCATTAATTCTTCCCATAGGTTTCTTGATAGTGGAATCCGCAAGGTGTAAGTTCAAAGAGCAATCATCAAATTCGCGGAATCCTAGCAAATCACATAAAGTTTTTGGAATCGTGGAAACACTAGAACCCAAATCACACAAAGCATAGCATTCATGATCATTAATTTTAATTTTAATAGTAGGTTCCCACTTATCATAAAGTTTTCTAGGGATAGAAACTTCCAACTCAAGTTTTTCTTCATAAGATTGCGTTAAAGCATCAACGATATGTTTAGTAAAAGCTTTATTTTGACTATAAGCATGCGGAGAATTTAGCACGGATTGCAACAAGGAAATACAATCTATCAAAGAGCAATTATCATAATTAAATTCCTTGAAATCCAAGATAGTGGGTTCATTGATATCTAAAGTTTTGACCTCTTCAATCCCACTTTTACAAATTTTAGCATCAAGATCTAAAAACTCCGAATTTTTGGAACGCCTTCTAGGTAAAGGTGGCTCATCTCCAGTCACATCATTATCAAGATTCATATTGCAAAACAAAGATTTAATAGGGGACACATCAATAACTTTTAGATCTTCATCTTTATTCTCATAGAAATTAGAAGAACACGCTTTCACAAAGCAATCTTTCTTAGCACGCATCCTAGCGGTTCTTTCCTTGCACTCATCAATGGAAATTCCCATGGCTTTGAGAGAATAATTGATATCATGCTTAGGTGGAATAGATCTAAGTTTCAAAGAATCAACATCAAGAGAAATTATGTCCACGTTCCTTGCCAATTCATCAATCTTAGGCAACTTTTCTTCAAGCAAAGCATTGAAATTCTTTTGCGAATTCATAAATTCTTTAACACTAGTCTCAAATTCAGAGGGCATCTTATTAAAATTTCCATAAGAGTTGTTGTAGGAATTACCATAATTATTAGAGGAATTACTAGGATACGGCCTAGGATTGAAGTTTCCTCTATATGCGTTGTTACCAAAATTATTCCTACCAACAAAATTCGCATCCATAGATTCATTATTATTCTCAATCAAAGTATACAAAGTCATATCATTAGGATCAGAAGAAACACTCTTATTAGCAAAATAATTTCATAAGTTCATCCATCTTTCCACTCAAAACATTAATTTCTTCTATCGCATGAACCTTTTTACTAGTGGATCTTTCGGTGTGCCATTGAGAATAATTAACCATAATATTATCTAGGAGTTTGGTAGCTTCTCCTAAAGTGATTTCCATAAAAGTGCCTCCCGCGGCCGAATCTAAAAGATTTCTAGAAGCAAAATTCAATCCGGCATGAAATTTTTGTATAATCATCCACAAATTCAAACCATGAGTAGGGCAATTACGTATCATTAATTTCATTCTCTCCCAAGATTGTGCGACATGTTCATGATCAAGTTGCTTAAAATTCATAATATCGTTTCTAAGAGAGATTATCTTAGCGGGAGGAAAATACTTAGAGATAAAAGCATCTTTGCACTTCTTCCAAGAATCAATACTATAGGCAAAGACGAAAACCAAGCTTTAGCACGATCTCTAAGCGAAAAAGGAAATAGCTTCAATTTAACAATATCATTGTCCACATCTTTATTCTTTTGCATATCACACAAATCAATGAAGCTATTTAGATGGGTGGCGGCATCTTCACTAGGAAGGCCGGCGAATTGATCTTTCATGACAAGATTCAACAAAGCAGCATTAATTTCACAAGATTCAGTATCGGTAAGAGGAGCAATCGGAGTGCTAAGAAAATCATTGTTGTTGGTATTGGTAAAGTCACACAATTTAGTATTATCTTGTGCCATCGTGACAAGCAAGCAATCCAACACACAAGCAAACAAGAAACGAGCGAGAAAGAGCCGAACGGAAAAGAGAGGGCGAATAAAACGGCAAGGGTGAACTGCAGGAGAGGAAAACGAGAGGCAAATGGCAAATAATGTAATACGAGGGATAAGGGTTTGTGATGGGTACTTGGTATATTGACTTTTGCGTAGACTCCCCGGCAACGGCGCCAGAAATGGCTCGTTGCTGGGAGTCAAATCTTGACTTGACATGGCGCACACCTCCCCGGCAATGGTGCCAGAAATCCATCTTGCTACCTCTTGAGCACTGCGTTGGTTTTCCCTTGAAGAGGAAAGGGTGATGCAGCAAAGTAGCGTAAGTATTTCCCTCAGTTTTTGAGAACCAAGGTATCAATCCAGTAGGAGGCTACGCTCAAGTCCCTCGCACCTACACAAACAAATAAGAACCTCGCAACCAATGCGATAAAGGGGTTGTCAATCCCTTCACAGTCACTTACGAGAGTGAGGTCTGATAGATATGATAAGATAATATTTTTGGTATTTTTATGATAAAGAGAAATAAAGATGCAAAGTAAAATAAAAGGCAATAGAAATAGCTATGTGTTGGAAGATTAATATGATGGAAAATAGACCCGGGGGCCATAGGTTTCACTAGTGGCTTCTCTCAAGAGCATAAGTATTACGGTGGGTGAACAAATTACTGTCGAGCAAATGATAGAATTGAGCATAGTTATGAGAATATCTAGGTATGATCATGTATATAGGCATCACGTCCGTGACAAGTAGACTGACTCCTGCCTGCATCTACTACTATTACTCCACACATCGACCGCTATCCAGCATGCATCGAGAGTATTAAGTTCATAAGAACAGAGTAACGCTTTAAGAAAGATGACATGATGTAGAGGGATAAACTCATGCAATATGATATAAACCCCATCTTGTTATCCTCGATGGCAACAATACAATACGTGCCTTGTTGCCCCTGCTGTCACTGGGAAAGGACACCGCAAGATTGAACCCAACGCTAAGCACTTATCCCATTGCAAGAAAGATCAATCTAGTAGGCCAAACCAAACTGATAATTCGAAGAGACTTGCAAAGATAACCAATCATACATAAAAGAATTCAGAGAAGATTCAAATATTGTTCATACATAATCTTGATCATAAAACCACAATTCATCGGTCCTGACAAACACACCGCAAAAGAAGATTACATCGAATAGATCTCCAAGAGAATCGAGAAGAACTTTGTATTGAGATCCAAAGAGAGAGAAGAGGCCATCTAGCTAATAACTATGGACCCGAAGGTCTGAGATAAACTACTCACACATCATCGGAGAGGCTATGGTGTTGATGTAGAAGCCCTCCGTGATCAATGCCCCCTCCGGCAGGACGCCGGAAAAGGCCCCAAGATGGGATCTCATGGGTACAGAAGGTTGCGGCGGTGGAATTAGGTTTTCGTGGATGCCTCTGATGGTTTGGGGGTACGTAGGTATATATAGGAGGAAGAAGTACGTCGGTGGAGCAACGTGGGCCCCACGAGGGTGGAGGGTGCGCCTGGGGGAGGTGGGCGTGCCCCCCTGCCTCGTGCTCTCCTTGTTGATTACTTTACGTAGACTCCAAGTCCTCTGGATCACGTTTGTTCCAAAAATCACGTTCCCGAAGGTTTCATTCCGTTTGGACTCCGTTTGATATTATTTTTCTGTGAAACTCTGAAATAGGAAAAAAACAGCAATTTGCGCTGGGCCTCCGGTTAATAGGTTAGTCCCAAAAATAATATGAAAGTGTATAAATAAGCCCATTAAACATCCAAAACAGAATATATAATAGCGTGGAACAATCAAAAATTATAGATACATTGGAGACGTATCAAAGTCTCCAATAAGTTCTATAGCTGCAAAAATAGAGGAGAATAGTTCTGTCAGTGAACATATACTCAGAATGTGTGGGTAACACAACCGCTTGACTCAACTGGGAGTTAATCTTCCTGATGATAGTGTCATTGAAAGAGTTCTTCAGTCACTGCCACCAAGCTATAAAAGCTTCGTGATGAACTATAATATGCAAGGGTTGGATAAGACAATTCTCGAGCTCTTCGCGATGCTAAAGGCTGCGGAGGTAGAAATCAAGAAGGAGCATCAAGAGTTGATGGTTAACAAGACCACTAGTTTCAGAAAAAAGGCAAAGGGTAGAAGGGGAACTTCAAGGAAAACGGCAAGCAAGTTGCTGCTCAAGTGAAGAAGCCCAAGTCTGTACCTAAGCCTGAAACTGAGTGCTTCTACTGCAAAGAGATTGGTCACTGGAAGCGGAACTGCCCCATGTATTTGGCGGATAAGAAGGATGGCAAAGTGAAAGGTATATTTGATATACATGTTATTGATGTGTACCTTACTAATGCTGATAGTAGCACCTAGATATTTGATACTGGTTCTGTTGCTCATATTTGCAACTCGAAATAGGGGCTATGGATTAAACGAAGATTGCCTAACGATGAGGTGACGATGCGCATGGGAAATGGTTCCAAAGTCGATGTGATCGCCGTCGGCACGCTACCTCTACATCTGCCGTCGGGATTAGTTTTAGACCTAAATAATTGTTATTTGGTGCCAGCGTTGAGCACGAACATTGTATCTGGATCTTGTTTGATGCAAGATGGTTATTCATTTAAATCAGAGAATAATGGTTTTTCTATTTATACGAGTAATATCTTTTATGGTTATGCACCCTTGATGAGTGGTCTATTGATACACATATTCATAAATTGAAGCCAAAAGATGCAAGGTTAATAATGATAGTGCAACTTATTTGTGACACTACCGTTTAGGTCATATTGTTGTAAAGCGCATGAAGAAACGCCATGATGATGGGCTTTTGGAATCACTTGATTATGAATCACTTGATGCTTGCGAACCATGCCTCATGGGCAAGATGACTAAGACTCCGTTCTCCGGAACAATGGAGCGAGCAACTAACTTATTGGAAATAATACATACTGATGTATGTGGTCCGATGAGTGTTGAGGCTCGCGGCGGGTATTGTTATTTTCTGACCTTCACAGATGATTTGAGCAGATATGGGTATATCTACTTGATGAAACATAAGTCTGAAACATTTGAAAATTTCAAAGAATTTCAGAGTGAATTGGAAAATCATCGTAACAAGAAAATAAAGTTTGTACGATCTGATCGTGGAGGTGAATATTTGAGTTACGAGTTTGGTCTTCATTTGAAACAATGTGGAATAGTTTCGCAACTCACGCCACCTGGAACACCACTGCGTAATGGTGTGTCCGAACGTCGTAACCGTACTTTATTAGATATGGTGCGATCTATGATGTCTCTTACCGATTTACCTCTATCGTTTTGGGGTTATACTTTAGAGACGGCTGCATTCACGTTAAATAGGGCACCAAGTAAATCTGTTGAGACGACACCATATGAACTGTGGTTTGGCAAGAAACCTAAGTTGTCGCTTCTTAAAGTTTGGGGTTGCGATGCTTAATTGTGTGAAAAAGCTTCAACCTGATAAGCTCGAACCCAAATCGGAGAAATGTGTCTTCATAGGATACCCGAAGGAGACTGTTGGGTACACCTTCTATCACATATCCGAAGGCAAGATATTCGTTGCTAAGAATGGATCCTTTCTAGAGAAGGAGTTTCTCTCGAAAGAAGTGAGTGGGAGGAAGTAGAACTTGATGAGGTAATTGTACCTTCTCCCGAATTGGAAAGTAGTTCATCACAGAAATCAGTTTCAGTGATTCCAACACCAATCAGTGAGGAAGCTCATGATGATGATGATGATGAAACTTCAGATTAAGTTACTACTGAACCTCGTAGGTCAACCAGAGTATGATCCGCACCAGAGTGGTACGGTAATCCTGTTCTGGAGGTCATGTTACTTGGCCATGACGAACCTATGAACTGTGAGGAAGCGATGATGAGCGCAGATTCCGCGATATGGCTTGAGGCCATGAAATCTGAGATGGCATCCATGTATGAGAACAAAGTATGGACTTTGGTTGACTTGCCCGATGATCGGCAAGCCATAGAGAATAAATGGATCTTCAAGAAGAAGACTGACGCTGACGGTAATGTTACTGGCAACAAAGCTCGACTTGTTGCAAAAGGTCTTCGACAAGTTCAAGGAGTTGACTACGATGAGACCTTCTCACCAGTAGCGATGCTTAAGTCTGTCTGAATCATTTTAGCAATTGCCGCATTTTATGATTATGAAATTTGGCAAATGGATGTCAAAACTTCATTTCTTAATGGATATCTTAAAGAAGAGTTGTATATGATGCAACCAGAAGGTTTTGTCGATCCTAAAGGTGCTAACAAAGTGTGCAAGCTCCAGCGATCCATTTATGGACTGGTGCAAGCCTCTCGGTGTTGGAATATACGCTTTGATAGTGTGATCAAAGAATATGGTTTTATATAGACTTTTGGAGAAGCATGTATTTACAAGAAAGTGCGTGGGAGCTCTGTAACATTTCTAATATTATATGTGGATGACATATTGTTGATTGGAAATAATACAAAATTTCTAGATAGCATAAAAGGATACTTGAATAAGAATTTTTCAATGAAAGACCTCGGTGAAGCTGCTTATATATTGGGCATCAGGATCTATAGAGATAGATCAAGACGCTTAATTGGACTTTCACAAAGCACATACCTTGACAAGATTTTGAAGTAGTTCAAAATGGAACAGTCAAAGAAGGGTTCTTGCCTGTGTTGCAAGGTGTGAAGTTGAGTAAGACTCAAAAGCCCGACCACTGCAGAAGATAGAGAGAAAATGAAAGTCATTCTCTATGCCTCAGCCATAGGTTCTATAATGTATGCAATGCTGTGTACCAGACCTGATGTGTGCCTTGCTATAAGTTTACACTGCAAAAAAAAGACACTTCCGTGATGATACGTGTTTGTCACATTAGGTCGCGTTTTTTGTCATGCATGTACATCCATGACAAATTTATGACAGAATCAAGATAGTCATACCTGTGCTGTCGTAGAAGTGTTCCATGACATTACCAAAATTATCATCACGGAAGTGTCCACTTCCATGACGATAAATCGTGCGTCACAGAAGTGCTTTCGTCAAGGATGACCAACACGTGGCATCCACCGTAATGAAATGCCGTTAAGATATCGGGTCCAGTTTTGGATCCAATAACCCGTTAACAGCCCCGGCCAATGGGGATTTTCCACGTGTAAAATCATCATTGGCTGGAGGAAACACGTGTCGGCTCACCGTTGGGACAGATGTCATCCACTCATTGGACACAAAGCGCCTATGATACGTCGACACGTGGCACAGCCCAACAGAGGCCCATTCCTGTGAAAAGGCCGGCCCGTTTGACTTGGTCAAAAGGTGGCGGGCCGGCCCACGGTAAGCCTGTTAACGGACTGTTTGCATATAGCCCATTTACAGCCTGCTAACCCAGGGCCCGTTTATGGGCTAACCGAATTAGGCCCAGTAGCATCATCTGGGCCGTCCAATATAATTCCAACCTGTTTTAACTTCCGGCCCATGTATGGCCCATGACGTCTTTCGGCCCATATGAGGCCCTTATTACTCTCGGCCCATTAACGGCCTGTGGTAAAATTGGCCCATAATGAACAGTGTATCACTTTATACCCATTAACGACCCGTGGTGAAACTGGCTCGTAATGAATAGTGTATCACTTTATACCCATTATCGGCCCATTATTCCGTTGGGCCGTTTCCAGCCCATGTTATCTTTCGGCCTTCTCGGGGCCCATTTATTCTTGGGCTCATTTCCACATTCGTTTACTTACGGCCCGTTACTGTCATTTTCTGCTTGTGGGCCAAATTCAGCCCGTGGTTATAGTCGGCCCGTTTGTGGCCCGTTAATATGTTGGGTCGTTTTCATAGCGTCATCAAAATACGGCCGATTAACGACGGCCCGTTATGGTCGGCCCATGAACGGACGATTTTAACTCTAGCCCATTTACGGCCATAATGTGAGCTGCTATTGGCCCATGTTTGGCCAACCGATCATAAGCCCGTAGAAGGCCCATTGATGATACGTCCCATAGAAGGCCCATTGTGTCTACGGCCCGTATAAGGCCCACTGTTTCTACGCCACATAGAAGGCCCATTGTTTCTACGGCCCTTAGAAGGCCCATTGTTTCTACGGCCCGTAGGAGGACCATGTTAACTACAGCCGGTGGGCATCAAAGTTCGCCACCAGTGCAAATATAGGGAACACCCTAGACTATACAAAAATGGCTTGCTGTTTTCTTCAGCCAGTGGCTGCACGTTAAGAACAAATTTTGTATCGCACCAAAACAAATTACAACTATAAAACAAAAGGAAGGTTGGCATAAAAGTTAACCATCTAGCAGATAAATGCACCACCAGAAGTTCAGAAGATCAGTTCATTTGACCTGACTGTTACATTTTCATGTTGTATTGTCCGATGGAGCACCATAACCTTCGCCTTCAGTTCTCCTAGACTCCTGAACAACATAGCAAATGTCTGATAGTCTGTTTTGAAAACCATGCATATCTTGACAACATCGAACAATGTCTCTCCTTGTTTCACAAAGGGTCTCTGTTAGGGAATGGACTTATGTCTGGAGCGCAGATACAACATTGTTTTGAGCTTGCACATCTTGATCATGAGGCAGTTTGGACGAGATTGCCATAACAACCAACCCAGTATTACGTAGGAACGTGCTTTTGGCACTGTTAGTGGATAGGTACTGACCCACTGTAGCAAGAGCTGACATTGCGGTTATAGTTGCCTCGCCACCTTCAGAAGGTGGCGGTTCCACCATTTTTTCCATAGCTCGCTGAAAAGTTGTGGTTTTACATTAGTACCAGAACAGAAGATATTAAGGAGGCAGCAAAACCAAACAAAATAGCTTTGGTCTATATACAGAACTTATTCTGGTGAACCCATGTAAAATAATAGTTGTATTTTATTGCAAAGTACATAATAAAACCAGGTTCCAAACATATGACCATGTACCATCGCGAATGTATTGTCTATTTCTTCACATTGTATTGAGGGCTAAGGATAAAGAGACGAAGTTTATAATGCGTTAAGCATAGTATGACATCATTCATATCACAAAACAACTAAGAACAGACAAACAGGCAATTGTAACGCTGTGTGGGCAAGTCCAGCACGGAACTAGATACAGGTCAAGATCAAAGGAACATCACTCCTCTCTTTTAAACCTTGTAAGGTGCAATGATACGCTAAGACAATTGTGTATAAAATTGAAAAGAGTAATAGACATTGGCTGCAAACCATGCAGTTCAAGGCACAAGTCAGAGTAAGTAGTAGTTAAAAGGCATGAGGATTAAGGACTTACAACAGCGGCTTTGACTGGTGTAGTCATGCCCTTCTTCTTGCTGGTGTGACAGTCCTTGAAGATTTCCACAGCATTTGGTTCAGGTACTTTTTGGTCCTTGCGGGCTTTCCTCTGCATTTGGAACAAGCCAATATAGATCTGAAAATATGGTACAGCGAAAAGAGTGAAACAGCAGCTAATTACAAGAGCCTCGCAGTGTGCAATATAGCTACGAGATCCTATCGTCTGTTGGAATTTCACTTTCGTACGGTTGGCCTTGTTCTTTGAACAGTTCACCTACAAGAAGATAGATTTGTGTGGCACATGCATAAATAGGACTTCAACATGTGATCTGATGACATATATATAATGTACCTGATACTTCGGATCGGACCAGTGTTTAACGAGGCCTCTCCAGTCTTCATCAGATATATTTTCCACTGGAGATGTTTGGGCAAGTTCACGGTTAGCCTTGCCTTCAAAGTGATTTTTCCTCAAGTTATACCGATACTGTCGGAGAGCATACTTGAAAACATGGGTGCATGCTTTTCTGGTTGCATCATCTTGGCTATCCAACTTGAACCTCATCTGTTGAAAATTATGGGAGTCTCATTATCAGCAATCTAGAAAGTATTGGACAGAGCAAGACGATATTACTAGTTTCCATACATAACCATACTTACAGATAAATGGTTGAGGAAGGTGTTGAACTAGGTTTCGTCTTTGTCATTCCTGTACTGAATCCATGTTGGGAGGATACGTACATGACACCTAACAGCAACCGCTGCCTCTGATACTAACTTGGCTAACTCTGTAGCATCACGTGGCCTTTTTAAACCTGCCTCAAAACGGATCTCCATTCTTCCTCCTCTAGATTTAGTTAACCTATCGAGCATTATCCCTGATGTTTGTTTCCTCTTGCGCCTAGGTGCTAGTCCAACAACAAACATAGGAAGTGTTAGTGTACATCAAACTGTGAGACTACATATAAAGAAGCATGCAACTGTAACTTGACTCCAGCAACTACCTTCTTGCTGTTGAAGCTCACAAAGTTCATCTGATCTTGCCAACTCATCTTGTGTCAAGAGTGCTTCAGAAGAAGTGTCAGGTGGCAAGGGAGCTTGGGAACGTGCTGCTAGCTGAGTTGACGAACGAGTAAATCATGCAGCTGGTGGTACTGTGGAAGGTGTTGCAACAACTAGGGTTGTCCCTACTTGTTTGGTGGAAGCTATTTGTTTTTGTTTGGCTTGTTCTGCAGCTCGTGTAGCATGGGATACCCTGTTGGTACAATTTTCCGCTGGACTTTGACCTTCTATTGCACCATCAGTACCAGCAGAATCCGCAGGATTGTTGCGCTTCCCTTTCCCTGTCGTTCTGTCTTGCTTCCTCTTTCTCTGTGCCATATTAAGTCAAGCCGACAAGAAAAACGAATAACAATTTAGTTCTTCAGAACAAATGTACTTTGATGTAAGAACATGGTGTGATAGACAGATCTTGTATGTTCTAGAAACAGGAACACGTGTCTTAGTCACAAGCATAATGTGTAAAGTAAGCAGATGCAATTCAACAAAATTAGAAGCAATACAAGCTAGACATCATACATAACATGCAACCACATATAACAGTGCCAAGTTAGAGGGAGCACCTTTGATGGTGCACTAGGGGAGACGTGCTCATCACCAACACAGCTATGTTGAGTGTCTATGCATGTGTTGTCTTGGAAATCATCTTGGGGGGATGGAGGAGTAGAATCTATAGAGGTCCTCCATTTGGAAGGAGCACCTTCATCCGCTACCTTGCTAACTTCCCTCCGCTTTATTGATTTTGAATTGTCAAGTAAAACCGACAAGAAAACGTAATAAAATTCACTCTTCAGAACTCATTCGTGCATGATACTGACAATCACTACTTTGATGTAAGGCGAACACATGATTCCAGGATGGAATAATACGAAAAACAGGACGGCATGGCATATTCACAACTGTTTGTGTAAACTAAGCAGAAACCATTTCACCGAATAAGAAGCAATGCAAGCTAGACACCACGTGAAAGATGCAACCAATATGACTCTGCCAAGTTAAAAGTGTCCCGTCATAAATGGCATTTCAACAAATTAGAAGCAGCGCATGCTATAAATCATATCAAAGATGCAGCTAATATCACACTACATATACTGAAGGTGTCTCGTCATATTGATTTATGCAGGATAAAAAAACAATAGTTTTATGTGAGGACATGCTTAATAGACATATGTACTATGTACTAAATAGGAAGGCATGTCACATTAACAGGTATAATGTATAAGCTAAGCAGAATAGCACAAGCAGTTTAACCTGATTGGAAGAATTACAATCTCGACACCATATGCAACATGCAACCACATATCACGCTGCCAAGTTAGATCAAGCACCTGCGATGCTAGTGTAGGGGAAATGCGGTAATCAACTACAGAGCTACGTTCACTATCTTCATCTAGCCTTGTTGTTTCTTGAGAATCATGTCGGGAGGCTGACGCTGCATTCTTTAAATGAGGAGTAATCCTGTCGGTGTACAAAAGGAGGGCGCACTTTTGTACCCCTTTACCTATGCACGGACAGTCGGAGCCGCGCCCACGGTCACACCAAGCAGAACAGGGGAGGTGAGCCAAGGTAAGACCGAAGCCCAAGATAACCAGAGCAACGCCAAGGCCAAGACCACAAAGAGCAGAGGGACGAAGCAGGTTCCCCCAGCAAGACCCTTGCCGGGGCAGCTCGCCCCACACCAACAGAGCGAGCCACCCTTGAGCCCACGGTCCCCAATATCACGTTGGGCCAAGGCTCGGGAGGCACCTCCATGGTGGCATGCAGATCTTTGTGAAGACAAGGAACACTCAAGATCAGATGAGGATTAGAAGACGACGATCCTCGGCAGGATCCTTGCCGAGGAAGGCCACCAAACCCCCGACAAGGCCCTTGCCGGGGACGACAGCGCGCCACGGCAAGACCCTTGCCGGGCCACCCGGCAAGGCCCTCACCGAGGACACCAGCAGGGCCACTACCAGGCCCGCACCAGCCAAGTCTCCACCGCCGTTCGCATGCAGCTGCCAGCCCAAACAAGCTGGGCAGGCACCTGCGTGGCAACATGCAGCTTCCAGGCCAACTCAGCAGGCGCCTATGTGGCGGCATGCAGATCTTCGGGAAGACCCTACCACCGTGCCACCTCAGCTGCCTGCCTGCCTACATGGTGCCGCACGCATCGCTGGCCAGGGTGCGTGTTGAAGCGAGGAGGAGCGGCGACGGACGGGATGGGCCTTGCCCCCGTCCCCGATAAAGCTAGGGGACACCTCAGCGGCGCATTAAATGCGTCTTGTCCTGTAATACGAGCGATAAGCTCATAGCACTGTACGCCTTTCCACCTCCTGTATGCCACTGTGGCAGCCCCTTTCGCCTATAAAAGGAGGCCCATGGCATACTGGAGGAGGATTCGGCTCTTTCGGACCACGCACTCACCATAGCTAGTTTGAGAGCTCAAGAACTCTCTGAAATACACCCACCAAAGCAGGACTAGGGTTTTAGCATCCTCGCGGCCCGAACCTGGGTAAACGATCCTTGTGCTGACTACTGATCCTGCTCTTCTTGCAACCCTGAGCCCCGGCAACCGTAGTGGGGATTCTTGTAATCCCATAGGTGTCGTTCCACACCGACATCTTTGGTGCGCCAGGTAGGGGCGCAATTGTGAGAATCTGGTCTAGTAGCTAGCCTAGCAGTTCTTCATCGCCATGGCTCCCAAGAAGGAGATGACCAGGAGAAAGGGGCGCCGCCTGCGAACGTGAAGGACGCTAGTGCGGCAACAGAGAAGCTAAGTCATTCAGAGCTTTGAGTTATTTACTATTATATATAAGGTTATCGTCCTCGGAGATCTTGCCTATGTATGAGAAACCGGCACGCAAAGGGGCCCTCCCGCAATCGGCAACGCCCTTGTTCTGTTTCGAGTCCGCTCAACAGCTCAAAGCGGTCGCGTCGAGAGTGGCGGGGTAGCCTTCCGCACTTTGCAACGCTCCCGACTCTGACTCGAGTCAAACTCGACAGTTCGGGCGGCCGCACTAAGGGCGGTAAGGTGGTTCGCCCGGCGGCAAGCACACCCGGCAGGCCACTGGGGACCCGTCCCCAAGATGCTGCCCTGGGTTTACGCGCCGGCAAACCTACCCAGTTAACGTAGGGTGGACATACAAAGGAAAATCGAACAGGAAAATAACATGCATGACACTAAACGTGCTGCAGAGTCATATTACATCAAATTGTTGCTGCGGTTCTAACTAGAGATAGCAATTGTCTTGGTTGTGAACCTGCAGCGGCGATAAGAAACGGGATGCCTAATCCCGGCGCTGGCCCTCCACCCTCAGAATTCCGCCGACACGGCTGATGATGGGCTCGATGCGCTCCCTGAGCGGCGCGAGGTCGGTACATTCCGGCAAGCTCTCCAGCGCGGCGTCGAAGTCGAGGTTGGGGTACCAGTATGCCACCTTGGTGAGAACCTTGGTCATGGCACCCTGGCAAAGCCTCCGGGCCTCGTCGGCCAGCGAGGCCACCCGGTTGGCGTGAAGCTGCTCCAGGGCCCCGAGAACGCACTCGAAGAACAAGGTCAGCTTGGCGTTGGTGGTCCCACTGCGCTCTGGGGCGTACCTCACGCTTGGCATCCCCATGGTAGCCAACTGCACGGTGATCCTGCCGGCGACGTCCTCGAGGCGGCCGATCCAGCGGTTCACGCCCTCCTTGAAGTCCTTGTGCTCGGCAGCCTCGTTCTTCTGCAGCTTCTTCTCGGTCTCCAGCTCCTTGGCCAGGATCCCCTCCCGGGTTTCGGCCTCCGTGAGCATCCCCTCGAGGCCCTCCAGCTTCAGCGTGAGGTCCTTGACGGACTTGTTGGCCTCGGAGAGCTCCCCGGCCCTTCTGACGGCCACGCCCTGCGCCTCGGTCAGGGCGCTGTTGAGCGTGTCCTTCTCCTGGGACAGCTTCAGGGCCTGCTCCTTTAGCCCGTCCCACTCCGCCTCCAGCTCCTTCACCTTGTCGGCGTGAACCTGGGCATGGGCATCGAGTGCCTTTTTGTGCCTCTGCTCCAGCTCACTGGTCCGCTGCAAGACAAGCTTCTCCACCTCTTCATCCTTGCCGCGGAGCGTGGCGGCAAGCTTCTCCTCGCGCGCAGCGAGGTCCTCCTCCTGGGAGTTCAGTGCGGCCTGGTGCTGGGTCCGGGCGGCCTCGGCTGCCGCAGCCAAGCCCTCCCCCGTCTCCTAGGCCTTCTCGATGTCGGCCAGCTTCATGGTGAGCTCCACGTCGCGCTTGGCCAGCTCGCCTGGGCGGCCTTCAGCTCCTTGTGAGCCTGGCGGAACTAGTCCTGCGTCTCAGCAACGCGCTTCTGGAGGTCCGCCTCCGCTTTCTCCACCACCGCCGTCCTGGACCTGACTTTATCCAGGTGGGCACGGTGGAGCGCTTGGAGCCTCCGGAAGTTGGCACCCATGGCCTGGAGCAGCCACTCCTCCTGGGAGCCATCGCCACCGACGCTCGGCTCGTCGACGACCTCAAGCCCGGCGGCGGCAAGCACTTCGTCGTCGAACACCTCTCCCTCGACGGGTGTCCTGGTGCTCGACGCGCCTGGAAGGTGGACGAACAAGTCGTCACCCACCCTCAGATACTTGCCAGAGCCGGAAGCAGCTGAGGAGGAAGACTGGTTGTCAGCCACCTCCTCCTCCTCCTCGGCAGCGGCCCCGCCGGCCTCCCGGGCAGGCCCCTTGCCGGTCTCCTCATCGGCGGCCTTGCCGGCCTCCTCGGCTGGCCCCTTGGCGGCGTCCTCAGCAGCACCCTTGGCGGCCTCCTCGGTGGCGATCTTCTCGGTGTCCGCCTCGGCGGCCTTGGCGACGTCCTCGATGACGGCGTCCACGTCCTCTGGGTTCATCGAGGAGGGATCTGGACACCAAGGAAGGGAGTGAGGCAAGGCCAAGACCAAGAGCCAGAAAGAAAAAGGAACAGGGACGAACGGCGAGCGACTTACCAGCGCCTGTACCAGGATGGGAAACGGAAGTCCCCTCCCCGCCAACATTTGGCGTCGAGGCGAAGCCGCCAGCACCCAAGTTCTCCTCCTCCTCCCCCTCCATGTGCATGGGCTTGGTGATTGGCGCCCTTACCGGGGACGCCCCCCGGGGCGGTGTGGTCGATGGGGGCGGCGTGTTGGGAGTAGCCCTCTGTGGCTCCTCCTGTTGCTGCTCTCCTCCTGCATACCCGGCAAGGTCAGCACCAAAGCATCGTACCCCTGGCACATGTCGACGAGGGGAGGGTAGTGAGCTTACGCTGGGGGCTGGGCCGGGGGCTACTGTCTAGGCTACTCAGCACCACCAGTGGCACCCTTGAAGTGCCAGCCGGGGGCTGGCCGCCCGCCGAGGGTTTGGCCCTCTTCACCCTCTGGGTCAGCGTCTCCACGTCCCTGCCAAGATGAAAGCGAGTCAAGACAAGCAACATAGATTGAAGAGGCAGAGATGACGGGAAGGAGCCAGATACTTACTCGTCGTCCGCCTCCTCCTCTGCTGCTTTCCTCTTCCTCCTCGGGCTGAGGGATCCGTAGTCAAAAGTGACCCTTGCATCGGCATCTGCCGGAGGAGGAGAGGAGGGCGGAGTCTGCGTGTGCCTGGGCGGAGAAGAAGCAGATGCCTTCTTCCTCGCTGTCGCGGCCTTCACACCTTCTTCACCGCCCTGGCCCTCGTCTGACGCGTGGCCTCCTCCGGGGACTTTGGCCGCCGTGCGGCCCTAACGGGCCGCACCGGCTCGCCGGAGGTGGCCCGCCGCAGGACTCGCCCTCTCCCCGTGGCCGGAGGGTCAACGGCCCCGGCCTCCACTTCCGACAACTCGTCGGCCATTTCCTCAACCAGAGGAGCCTCAGGGCCGGCGCTGCTGGCTTCCCCGGCGGCCGCCGCCCACCGGGCGAGCTCCTCCTCCTTCGCAGTCGTCGCGGCCCTGTCCTCCACACCACCAGTGCTTCCGGCCTCCTCGGCGAGCTGCGCCTCCCTCGCCCTGGCGGCGATGTAGTCCAGTTCCGCTTGGGTGGTGTCCTGGACGAGCAGCCGCTCGGCGTCGGCGTTGGCATACCCCTCGTGCAGAGGGTCAAAGAACTGCTGCACCTCGGCGTCCTCCAGCTCCTTCTAGCTCGGGTCAGGGCCATGCGCATTGCAGTCTGGCATCATGGCGATGATATCGGACCGGCGCGAGTTATTACACAACGGGACCACCCCCGTCGGCAGCTTGAACAAAGGCCCCTTGAAGACCTTGCCGGCCTTCGCGGCAGCCCTCGCGACCTTGCCGGTCCGCTCGACCTCGCCGTCATGGCCCACATCGAGCTGGAAGAGCCGCTGGCAGAAATGGGCGTGTCCCATCACTGTGAAGTTGTGGTCGAGGCCGGGACGAAGCCGCATGATGGCGGCGGGGTTCGTGAAGAGCCAGGCTGGCCTCCCCTTGTTATGCAGTGGAGCGATCCGGCGGCGGAAGAAGTCCGCCCCGATCATCTCAAGGGTGAGCCCGGCCTCGGTGAGCCGAAGGATCCTGGTGGTGGCGACCGTGAGCTTCTCGTCGTCAGCGTCGACGTCACTCCAATCGCTTCTACGAACCGGCGGCGCCCGGCGAACTTCGCAGAACGCCGGCGGGTCCTTCTCTTCGATCCAGCACCACCGTCCCCGCCATTCTTCCCACCTCTCCTTCATGGCGCCCTCTGGATATGCCCCCTTGGACCTTGAGATCCAGGCGATGCAACCGAAGATGGCGCCCCCTGGTTGGATCCGAGGGGAGAAGTAATTGCGAAAGAGCGCCGTGTCGGGGTGCACCCCAGCGAAGCCTTCGTAGAGGTGCGCAAAGAGGGCCATGCAAGCCACAGCATTTGGGGTAAAATCCAAGAGGCGGAAGCCAAAAGTGTGCATGATGTCGCCAAAGAAATCGGAGAAGGGAGGACAAAGCCCGCAGGAAAAATAGTCGACAAAGAAGGGGTACCGATTTGGAGCAGCCTCGGCGCAGTTGGCGGGGATGACGCGCGTGGCTGGATGCCCCGACTTCTCTTCCCCCATCTTCACCCCCACAGGGGCCTGAAGGCTTCCCGAAGCTCGAACACGTCAACTGTCCAGGGGAAGAAGGCGGACTGCATCCGCTGCACCACCAGCGCACTCTCCGGCGTTTCCGCCGCTCCGGCATCCTTGGCCACCCCCTTGCCCTTGACGGATTTCGGCGCCATGGCGGCTGGGGGAGAAGGGCAAGGCAAAAGGCAGCGGAAACACAACAGCGGCGAGCAGGGGCAAAGTTTGAAGAAGAAGACGAAGAAGAAGAAGACGAGCGGAAGCTTTCGAGATTGGGATTGCGCGAAGGGTGAAAGGAACAGTGTGCTCACGGTTATCCCTTTTTATGGGGAAGCAGCGGGTCGCGCTGCCCATTTACCGCGATGTGACGCATGCATGCGGGAAACGCCCCACACATGCCGCCCACGTCACGCGCACCCCTCCACGCCACGCCACGCCACGCGCGGGTTGTGGGAAGCGGAGCGCGCGGAAAGTTTTACCGCGGTAAAAACCGCCCTGCCTGCCCGTGCACCATTTTTGGGCCTAGCCAAACAATGTGTCGCGCTTATGTGTGGCCCAGGCCCGGGGGCTCTTGTCGATGTACAAAAGGAGGGGCACCCTTTTGTACCCCTTTACCTGTGCACGGACAGTCGGAGCCGCGCCCACGGTCACACCAAGCAGAACAGGGGAGGTGAGCCAAGGTAAGACCGAAGCCCAAGATAACCAGAGCAACACCAAGGCCAAGACCACAAAGAGCAGAGGGACGAAACAGGTTCCCCGGCAAGATCCTTGTCGGGGCAGCTCGCCCCACACCAACAGAGCGAGCCACCCTTGAGCCTACGGTCCCCAATATCACGTTGGGCCAGGGCTCGAGAGGCACCTCCATGGTGGCATGCAGATCTTTGTGAAGACAAGGAACACTTAAGATCAGATGAGGATTAGAAGACGATGATCCTCGGCAGGATCCTTGCCGAGGAAGGCCACCAGACCCCCTGCAAGGCCCTTGCCGGGGACGATAGCGCGCCACGGCAAGACCCTTGCCGGGCCACCCGGCAAGGCCCTCACTGAGGACACCAGCAGGGCCACTACCAGGCCCGCACCAGCCAAGTCTCCACCGCCATTCGCATGCAGCTACCAGCCCAAACCAGGTGGGCAGGCACCTGCGTGGCAACATGCAGCTTCCAGGCCAACTCAGCAGGCGCCTGCATGGCGGCATGCAGATCTTCATGAAGACCCTACCATCGTGCCACCTTAGCTGCCTGCCTGCCTACATGGCGCTGCACGCATTGCTGGCTAGGACGCGTGTCGAAGCGAGGAGGAGCGGCGACGGACGGGACGGGCCTCGCCCCCATCCCCGATAAAGCTAGGGGACACCTCAGCGGCGCATTAAATGTGTCTTGTCCAGTAATACGAGCGATAAGCTCATAGCACTGTATGCCTTTCCACCTCCTGTATGCCACTGTGGCAGCCCCTCTCGCCTATAAAAGGAGGCCCATGGCATACTAGAGGAGGATTCGGCTCTTTCAGACCACGCACTCACGATAGCTAGTTCGAGAGCTCAAGAACTCTCTGAAATACACCCACCAAAGCAGGACTAGGGTTTTGCGCATCCTCACGGCCCGAACCTGGGTAAACGATCCTTGTGCTGACTACTGATCCTGCTGTTCTTGCAACCCTGCGCCTCGGCAACCGTAGTAGGGATTCTTGTGATCCCATGGGTGTCGTTCCACACCAACAAATCCCCTTGCCTGACTGCCTCATCATAAGTGATTGACGAGGGATACACAAGAACATTAGTTTGATGTAAGAACATGGTTAATACACAGATGTACTAGTATGTACCAAAACAGAAAGGCATGTCATATTCAAAGGTATAATGTGTAAGCTAAGCAGATGCAATTTAACCAAATTGGAAGCAATACAACCTAGACATCCGGCTGGAGTGGTGAGCATGATCATCTACACTAGTAGAAAAAGGGCCTTTAGTCCCGGTTCATAAGGGCCTTTAGTCCCGGTTCTGGAACTGGGACTAAAGGGTTGTTACTAAAGCATCCCCCTTTAGTCCTGGTTCTTACACGAACCGGGACTAAAGGCCCTCCACGTGGCCGCTGCCTGGAGGTCCACCTTTAGTCCCGGTTGGTAACACCAACCGGTACTAAAGGAAATTTTATGATTTGTTTTTGAAAAAAAAAATTTATGATTTTTTTTATTTTTTTTTATTTTCAAATTTCTGAATTATTTTAACCTCTAATCTAATCACCCCTCATCACTGCTCAATTTAACCTCTAATCTCTAATCACCCTCATCATTCCAAATCATCTAACTTCCCGGACGGTCACCAATCCTCTCACTACTCCAGCTTGAGCACGCTTAACTTCCGGGTTCTATTCTCCCTCGTTTCCAAGTCTGCACTTGCTGTTTTCCTGACAATAGTAAGATGTCAATCCTATTAACCCTCAGGAATTTAGCTTGAGCATGAAGTCACACATTTCACTGTTTGAGTTTGAAACTATTGTTCTAAAACACAATAATTATTTAGTAACACTAATATTTCTTGAATAAGTAGTTTGACCATAGTTTGACCACAATTTGACAACAGTTTGACCAGATTTGACCAAAATTCAAAAAAACTGAAATAATTATTTAGTAACACTAATATTTCTTGAATAATTAGTTTGACCATTGTTTGACCACAGTTTGACCAGATTTGACCAAAATTCAAAAAAACTAAAATAATTATTTAGTAACACTAATATTCTTGAATAATTATTTAGTAACACTAATACTTCTTGAATAAGTAGTTTGACCATAGTTTGACCAGATTTAACAAAAATTCAAAAAAACAGAAATTTGAGCATAACTTTTTTTCCTTTTAGAATTTGAGGATTCTAAAAATTTGCAAACAGGCCATGGGCTGTCAAAATCGGATGCGGATTTTCGTGCTGAACATTTTGATATAGTATACGTTTTTTTCTGACATCGTATGCAAAAGTTATAGCCGTTTTACATTTTCCCTACACTTTTTGCAAAACATGTCCAAATTTAAGTTTTTAAATTTTCCTAACTAGTACATGTAGTAACATAACTACATCTGGAAGGATTTTAATTTTTGAAGTTTTTATCATTTTCTTTTGCTTTTTACAAAACTGAAAAGGCGATCCACAGGGGGGGTAGAGTTTGAAAATGGGACCTTTAGTACCGGTTCATGCCATGAACCGGTACTAATGCCTCAAACCCCATTAGTACCGGTTGGTGGCTCGAACCGGGACTAAAGCTCTAACCTTTAGTACCGGTTGGTGCCACAAACCGGTACTAATGGGCATCACACCCTTTAGTCCCGGTTCGTGGCACCAACCGGGACTAAAGGTCCCATTTGAACCGGGACTAATGCATGTACGGTGCCCTAGCCGCTTGAACCGGGACTAATGCTCACATTAGTCCCGGTTCGTAATGCAACCGGGATTAATGCTCTTTTCTGGCCAAACCAAAGCCCTGTTTTCTACTAGTGCTAGGACCTGAGAGCCTGGTGGGAGGCGGGCTGCTTCGCCACCATCGCGGCTTTTTAGTTGGCTTCCAGGTGATGCCTCTCTTTGCTGGGCTTGTCACTGGCTCGGCCAGTGCCCTGACTAGCTATTTGTCTTCTGGTGCTCACGGGATGGTGGTTCATGTAAAAATATCTTTCCTTATCTTAACACAGACCGACTTCGGCCTTTCGAATACAAGCTAGACACCATATGGAACATGCAACCACATATGACACCGCGAACTTAAAGCAAGCACCTGGGATGGTGGTTCATTGCGAGCGAGGTCATCAGCTCCAGAGCTACGTTTACCGTCTCCATCTGCTGACACTGCACCTATTATAACGCTGAAACGTGTCTGGCCTATCCGCATACGACACTGGAGCGACTTCTCTCTTTTCTTTTTTGCTTCTCTCATAGCAGCAGAGTCTGAAATACCCTTGCATAAAAACACAATAGTGAGAGTATGGGTGAAGTGTGTGCAGAACTAGTGCACTGTCAAAGTAGCAGATAGCAGGTGGCTGAAAAATAAATGACAGGAGACATATGATAGCTCTACAACATTGCATGGCAAACAAAATTAGATTCTACTCCGTATGATTTTCTAATATATGAGCACAGGAAATGCAGGTACTCCTCCAGCACACCACCACATGTGGTCATGTCAAGATAACAGTCGACTAAAAATAAATAGGTCAGTCAATTTTTTAATGAACCGTCCGATCTATAAGGAACGGGCAGATGGCCTTCGTCTACCTCCCGCCAGTCACTGTTGACGATCTTTCTCGAACCTCCAGCGACCACCGGCCCAGACCCCTGCCTCCGCCGCCCCGCCCTCCCCTCGACCTCAAACCACCGCCGTGCTTGGCACCGCCCCCAGGCCATCCCTTTAATCCCGGCCGACCTCCAGATCAGGCGCCAGTAGCTCTAGGCCCCACACGCCCCTAAGATAAACACCGAGGCGTTGCTTCCCCGGCGTAATAGGCGGACTAGCGCCTGTTACGCCGGTGGGAATCAACTGACCAGGAATTGAAATTCAAGGGGGGCGACGGACCTTTAGCTAAGGTGAAATAGTATATGAGGAGAAACCTTGTGCATCGCGAGTTACTAGGAATATCTAGTATCAAGAAGAAGCGGTCAACTAGTGTCTTCTGTGGGATGAATACCGTGCAAGCAGACACGTAAGATTTGCACGAATAAGGGAAGAGGAGTACCATTTTCGGTTGCCGGTGTGGTCCCCTCCACATGTCGCGCCGATCTTCTTCTTTTTACCGGGGAAACCGATGTTCTGGAGGGTGCATGCTTGGACGAACCCATGGCCAAATTGTTGACTGTGTTGCCGTGGCCGTATGTCGGCGGAGGGGAAGCAAATCAGAGGCGGCGAAGGACGGCGTAGCAGGAACAGCTTAGGTGCGGTGGAGGGTGGCAAAGTTGGAGCGGCAGCGGTGAGGCGCAGGACGGCGTGGTTGAACTGGCTCGGGTACGGACGGCTCGGCCTCGGCTTCAACTACTAGCTGTGGAGGGCGTTGCGGTTGAGGTTGCGGTGGACGACGACGTCGGGCTATCGGCTCCGGCGTGATGGAGGAGGGCGGCGGTTGATGGGTGGAATGGGGTGTCGGACGGAGGGCACCGGGGTTTCGCGGCTGGTGGAGAGGTAGTTTTTGCGCCCACGAAGTACGAATGGGGAATCGGGCGGGTGGGCGGGGGGAGGGGGGAGAACCATGTTTCTGTCTGGGACGTGCTTGTTTTTGGCTTTTTTGAAAAGAAGATGGGACGCGCTTGTTTGAAATGTGGGGAAAGTACAAACTTTGCCCCCCTCTTAAATTTCGGACCTACTGCGGGTCGGGGGTAGGATGGTAATCCCAGGTGTCCCAAATAGTGGGCGGGAGCGATTTCGGCTGCGCGCATGTGTGCTTAGGCGGCCATTGAGTATGAATGTTTTTCGGAGGCGGTTGTGTGGTGTCTAGATGAAGCTACAAACCTACCCCGGTTTAGACCTTTGGACGTCGGCCCGGTAGGTTTCACGGGTCGGAGTTATTAGAAAAGTAATTTCCTTGTACTGCCAAACATTGGTCTCACGCGGTTTCGGGCGAGTAGAGGCTCTTTTGGCGCTTCGTTCGAAATTTTGAAACACAAGCATTCACGTTTAGAGTACTCTTGAACTTTGAGGATTGACCTAAATAGACAACGTTAAATTTGACCTTGTATGTTTGAAATATCATTAAATTATCAGCTTCTTTTTGAAATTTTGACACTTGAAAATCCTATAACTACGATTATTTTGGAATGGAGGAGCTAAATTAGAATGCTATTATGTACAAAATCAGAGCAAAGATTGGTGCCCCCATAATTTAGGTATGATTTACAAACGCCATGATGTCAAATTCAAATAATTGAATGGACTTCATGTTGAATTCGATTTTTTGAAACCACCTTAAGTTGAATTCAAATGTATGCTAGTTCATAGGTAGCTATTTATAATGTTCATGCGTAACTTTCGTATGTATAATGTGCTTTACACAAACAACATGAACTATACTCACGTTTATATTCGATTGCTAAAGTGATGCATTGTCTGGAGTTCAAAATACTAACTATGTGGATCAATTGTGTCGAATAATAACATAGACATGCTCAAATTTGATAGAATCTAGATGTCTTATGGATCAATGGTCGTTCCTTACGCGAATTGCAAATATCATGATCCCATCCTAATATTTGGATACAATTTATATCTTTAATCAATGTGTACAGCAGTCTTGTACGTGTAGTTTCACTCTCCATCGGTGGTCTCTCACACATGCTCACACACACTCTCCCGAGGTGTCTTTCTCGCACACATGCTCTCGATATAACTCCCCCTCCCTCTCGTAACCATTTACGACTGTTTTCACTAACCTTTATCACAAGCACTCTTCCTCTCGCAAGCATACACACGCACAATCCCCATCGACCCTTTCTATATACATAGATCTGCCTACGTGTCTCCTATACGCACATTATCTTTAGGCATGTCTCTCACGCATTGTCTCACACCTCTCTTCCTAATCGACGAGTATGATTCTAGCAGAGCATTCTGTAGGATGCCCCTTAAAGTTAGGTTGGATGAATAGTAATATCAGAGATAAAGGGGTTACCTTATTCCGAGAACCCAGGGTTACAAATCCTAGCCGGCTTTGTAAGTGGACATAGAGCCCTTCACAATTATGATATCTTTGTCTTGTACGACTAGTCATCCATGGGTCTCCCTAAATGCGTCACGGGCCAACCAATGTGGCGCGGGACGGAACCGAACGAAGGGCCTCACCTCGACCCACCGGACCTCATGCGGTGACACACCCTCTGCCCCCATGTCTCGTTATCTTATCACACACACATACCAACACAGACACCACACACACAAAATATATTCTACTGGTGCCTCTATCCACTCCCCCTTCCATATACACACTCAAGGGAATCTCTTGCTGTGACGTCATATTCGTCTCTCTCTCTAGAGCACTCTCATTTCTCGTGCTATCTCTCCCACGCCCCCCTCCCCCGTCGGCCCCTCTATCCATGCCTCTCTCGAATACGTAATACACACACATACCTCTCTAGGCCCTGCCAAATGCATCAACTACACATTCACACATGTTACATCACGTACCCCATTGATCTAAAAAGCCCTCTCTTCACGTTTATTTCGCATACAACATTCCTTTTGAATAAAGTGTGGACAAAAAATATTTTAGAATTTCTACATATATACAACATTACAAAGTTATATGGAGGAGTATGAACGCTTGCATTGCATGGTGCCCACAATGATATTTATTCCGCACTATGAATTTGTATATTTTTATACTATATATAAAGGTAGTCATAATAAAGAGAAACGAAGAGCATCTCTCTCTCCATCGCATACCCCCCCCCCCCTCTACGCCCCTTTTAGGAACGCACACAAACTGTCTCCAGGTCCTCTAAAAGTAAGCCCCCAGCACATTCAAGCATGTTTCATCTTTCTCTCGCGATATATACAGTGGCGATCATTGTATTTGAAGCGAAAGCACGATACGTACATTGGACTTCAGAATCCACTCATTACGGTCACCATTTACGTTTTGTGGTTATTATACAGTCACGGGCTCACCGTACAACTCTGTATTTGCTCAAGACATGACTAGTTGACCAGTTAAACGCTCCACGTGGCACCTCTAGTGTTGCATCACATAATCTCACTACCATCGGGCCCACCTGTCGGCTTGTATCTACTCTACATCTACACTCTTATAAAATACTAGCAAGATGCCCATGCGTTGTACGGCACATCAAGATGCATTTGTATGAGTAGTTTATCTTGTGGGAGAAAAGGATGAACAAGTGAAGGCCTTATTTGCAAGTGTGGAGAGGGGTGTGGGTATCTTTTTGCAAAATTGCCATAGTTTCCTTCCTATCCGTCAGATATAGATCGGACGGCCTATATTGTAGGATGGCGGGCACACGATCATCACCGACTATGCTTTTTATAAGAGTAGGGATAAAATACACTCTTATAAAAACCAGAGTTGGTGATGATGGTGTGCCTGCCATCCTGCAATATAGGCCGTCCGATTTATATCTGACGGATAGGTAAGAAACTATGACAATTTTGCCTAAGATGTACCCACACACCTCTCTACATTTGCAAATAAGGCCTTCCCTCGTTCATCCTTTTCTCTCACAAGATAAACTAGTCATGCAAATGCATCTTGATGTTACGTGCAACGCACGGGCATCTTGCTAGTAAGAATGAAAACAAACGACAAAACAATATTGGACAGTGGTTCGAAGTCATGACCGCGGGCACAGCGGACAAGGTGGCCTTGTATTGGTATGCTAAGCCGTTTGTTTTAACACACAGGAGCTGGTGTGGTGATTATACACACACGCACGCATGCACACGAACTGCATGCACGCAACACTCACACGAACACATGCACCCACGCACGCACGCAACACTCACACGTACACACGCAGCCACGCACGCACGCAACACTCACACGCACACACGCACGCATACATGCAGACACCAGTACACCACACGACCAACACACACTCTCACGCTCAAGTGCTCAACCTACACGTGCATGCGCACACATCAGGCCCTGATAGACACATACACAACCAGGTGATTCCCGTGTACGGGGTGGAGTCTTGTCGCGCCTGCGTAAATTTGTGTTTATCTGACCTTTTCCCTCTGCGAACTGATAGGTGGGACCCACAAGGAACGTGGTCAATTTAACTAGTCAGCATGGTGCCACGCAGACTATTTGGCCGGTCAACAGAGTGGAATCCAATGCTGAACCGTGAGCAAGTGACCATATAATCACCGCAAAACGTATATAGTGACCGTAATCAGCTTATTCTGAAGTTCGGTGAACGTATTACACTTTTCTCTTTGTAGGCCCTCCAAAACTACGTCTCTACACGTTCTCGCATGTTACATCTAACAACTATGCAATAAAGCACTACTACTACACTCTAACACAATAAATCATATGTGTTTTTAGTTTTACTAGATATCATATTGTTACTTAATTATTCAGTTTGCATACATTAAAATTGCCTTTGAAATGTATGGCCAGTATTATATACCGAGCGGGAAAAATCCCGCCCTTTCCTGTTTAATCGGGTTTGTATCGATGGATCGTGCGAAACAGCAAAACTATAGTACTATATACAGTACAAGTGACAGTTCACTGGGCCGTCATGTCGTGTACTCCTCCGTCGTAAGAGTGGAGCGCTCGCTTTCATAAGTCTTCTAGTCCCTTTCGCCGACATGTGGGGCATCAAGCTACTGGGTCCACATGCCATACCGGAATATAGTGCAGAGCAGCCGGGGTGAAGCACCCAGTCATGGCGCCGGCGTAGTAATGAGCAATGAGGCGTCAAATCACAAAGCTGCACCTTTCCCGCGGTTAAGTTGGTGGGACTAAGTAATAATGCTAAAAAAAGAAGTTGGAGGGACGAAGCACCATCATTTCACTCGTTGCTGAATCCGCTTCTCCCTCATCTTCTTCAAGTTAACCACGTGTTGCTTCTGCCGTTGTTCTGCCTCATGTGGGAAGCGGATCGGCTTGGTAAAGCACTGACACGTGGGACCGCATGTTAGCAAACCGCCAGGACAACGTCCTCTAAAAATAAGAAACCTCCCCCGCCATCCGCGCGGCAAAATCACCTCCTTTTTACTAATCTTGATTCTATAATTTTTTAGATCAATATAATTGAGATTTGTATAGATAGCACACGGGAGCAAAACCAAGTGGTATGGTTAAGGGCATCCACAATGTGTAGCCAAATGTGAAAATAGCTTTTGGCATCGTGAGAACATTATGGACGGTGTTGCCAAAGCCAAAAGGATGGAACCGAAGCTCCCTGATTGATTGATTGAAGGAATAGAAAAATGCAATGTCTCTCCTCTTTCTCCCGTGCTTGGACGCATGTAGAGTATAGAGGAGAGAGTCTACTCCCCTGTCCCTTCTATCACAAATCACAAAGCAGTGAGGCGTCAAATCACAAAGCACGGACGAAGCAACCATCATTTCACTCTTCGCTGACTCCGCTTCTCCATCGTCTTCTTTGAGAAACCATCTCACCGCACTAAGCTGGATGGACGATGCTATTGTGTACGAGTAGTACTAGTACATTTACGCGTCCTTTGGCTCAACGGACTTCCTGGATGCAAGTAAGGCGGTTGTCTCGGCTTGCAGGCGGCACTTGCTAACGACTTACCGTGGTCTCCCTCAATGGTGTTCGCCGTCGAATGCACTTCGCCAAACCACAACGTTCGAGATATTGTCAACGTCACCGCAATGGGGAAGGAAGTCAAATATAGTTACTACCTCCATTTTTTTGTACACAAGGCCAGTATATAAAAATTATAATTTGCAAAAGGCCACTAACACTAATCGAGACAAAATTGATGGGGTTTGCCTCGTACTAGCAACCAAACATTAATATCCCATGCATGCATGCGGAAGTGAGAAGGTTGGTTTGCATGGCGCTGCATTAATCAAGCGATGAGGAGTGAGATGGTTAGCTCTTTGGGCTTTGGAGAAAAAAATACGCATTAATTGACATGTGAAACGAGGATTTGTATCGATTAATCCCGCGAAGGAAAACCCCACCTTTCTTTTTTAACACTAGTACTCCTAGTACGTAGTACTACGTACTTATCCTGTTTGGGTCTAGGCCTTGCATTGCCATACTTCGCCACACATTTTTGCCAAGCTTGCCTAAAGTTTTCAAAATGAAAAGGAGGTACACTTGCGCATGGCTGTCGCGGTCGCACCGCACCCTCACACGGTCGCTCCTGCATGCCGCGGTCGCACCGCACCCTCACATGCACAGTCGCTCCTGCACGCCGCAAACCCAACCAAGGGAACGCACCCTCACTGACACGTGTTGTCGCATGTGAACAAACCAAACTCAACCATCCTACCGCTGACACATAATTTTCATTCATAGAGTATGTTTATCCAACCGCATGTTGGGGAGTATCCGTACGGCCCGTGCGGTGGTCTGTGGGGGAAGAAGAAGAGGTGAGGAAGAAGGGTTAGGAGACGTAGGATATTCATCCAACCGCCTGAAATGGTAGACTGACTCAAGTCAGGTGACTTGCATAACAGTATATGTTTTTACACAGCAAAAGATCCATAAAAACAACAACATAAAGAAAAACTGTCACTGCTCGCGGAACGAGACGACCTCGTCGTCTTTGGCTGCCGGCACGAACCAGCCATAGTTGCCGACGTGTTTCTCCGCACCGTGGTTGTCCTCGGCCTCCAGCTACTCGTTCACGTGGAGCGTGCGGGCGCTCTGCACGGACGAAAGCACTGCCCGGTTCAAGTCGAGGACGTCCGGTTCCGCCTGCAAGAGGGCCTCGATGGCAGCGGCACCCGCGCGCTCCGCGTCGAGTCGAGCCTCCGCCGCCCGGTTCAAGTCCAGGACGTCCGGTTCCGCCTGCAGGAGGGCCTCGATGAGAGTGGCATCCGCGCGCTCCGCGTCGAGTTGAGCCTCTGTCGCCCGGTTCAAGTCCAGGACGTCTGGTTCCGCCTGCCGGAGGGCCTCGATGGTAGCGGCATCGGTGCGCTCCGCCTCAAGTTGAGCCTCCGCCGCCCGGTTCACATCCATGACATCCGGTTTCGCCTGCAGGAGAGCCTTGATGGCAGCGGCATGCGCGTGCTCCGCGTCGAGTTGAGCCTCTGCCTCCCGGTCCTCCTTTAGTATCGCCAGGTTGAACCGCTGGTCCGCCTGCACCATGGGGGACTCGGACACCGGCAAGAAGTCGACGTCCATCGTCTCATACCCATCGGGGGCCTTCTGCGCCGTGACCTCCGCCATGAACATTGGATCGGCTTCCTCCTCCTCGTAGCTTGGCTCCAGAGAACTCGGGGATTGGCCCGCCGCAAAGCGAGCTTGGGAACAGAGGTCTCTGGCGCCGACCGCCGCCGCGATTTCTGCGCGGCGCTCCGGCGTCAGCATCTTATAGTACGTGATCTTGCAGCGCACCATGGCTTTCCGGCGAACTTGGGGACGCTTGATGCAGGCTAGGGGATCGAAAGGTGGGGGAAGGGGCTGGAGATTAGGTGTGGTTTTAGGGCAGTGGCTGGCGTAGGCCGAGCAGCGAAGGTTCTGGTGTGAATAGTGGTTCCGATGATGACCGGTCAATCAGTTTTGACTGTACATCGCTCTTGTCACGTTCGCGTTGCAGCCTGGCTCGCTGGACCCTCCACGTCGCTCACCGAATGGAACGTGCTTTGTCTTGCGTTTTCGCTTGCTTGTGGGACCGCAGTTGAGAGCAAACCGACGTCCCTCCCCCTCACCCGCCCGCGTCATTTTATGCGGAGTAAATAAAAACAGAGGGAGTATACTACGGATGAGGATCCCCTGACGTGGCCGAACCCATTGAGTAACTGAGATGCGGTGCCTAGCAAGCATGGGGTCCGCCAGTAAGTGACCGAAAGGGAGGGTAAGGCAGGGATACGTATGTGAAAGGAGCTTCCAATGATATAATTTTCACATTATACATCTCATGTACTATTAATCTTGTCAATAGTCAAATGCGGTTTTGAAAAACGCATTAGAGCATGGTTAATAATATAGCCAGTCGATGGCTATAAGGAACTGCCATGTCATCTATAGCCATCATCTATTATATGCACTCATACAGTAGTGTGGGCTATAAGGTTGGCTATTTCCCGCAAAAAATTTATAAGGTTGGCTATTGTATTAGTACTTTTTTCCATCTCCTCTCCATCTCTTTCTTCATATTTATTGTACGTATTTAACTAGGAATGCGTATATAGCTAGTCTCTTGCATGAGAGCTCACTCCCCTTACTTTTTCACATCTCTCTCCTCCACATAGGCCCTATATAAATGGAAGGAGGGAGTACAACTATGAGCACTGCATACTCTAGTACAAATGTTGTTAGTACTCCACTAGTACTATTGCACAGGGAGCTTAAAAAAGTTACTATTGGACTGGCTATACGTGGCGAATCCTAGTAGGAAGAGCATGCGTGAGAACAAGCACATTCACGTGGTTGAAAACAAATTAGAAACCATCTCGAGTACAAATCTAGGAGTACGTACGAATCTAACAATATTGATTGGGCGTTGTTGAATGTTGATACTTTTTTTTATCAAAGTAGAGATACTTTGACTACACATAAAACTTATATGTAAACTAGAAAGGATAGGAGGGAGTATATTGTACGTTCAAAAACGAAACGAACATTGAATACCCTTTATATATGATTTGCGGATGCTATGATCACCGGTTCAAAATTTTGAATCCGCCTTAGGTATCACACATGCCCCCACTCGTTCTCTCTCGATTTCATCTCGGGGTCCGGAGATCGATTGAAAGAGGACTAGGGTGGGTACAATACGTTCGTTTCGCTTATGAACGTACAATATACTCCCTCTGATCCACACAGACCCCCC